>NC_057729.1:56329075-56330834 GCF_004010195.1 Chiloscyllium plagiosum | reverse complement strand
TTGGAGCTGGGGTGAGGTGGGGGAAGGGGAAATGAGGAAACTGGTGAAATCCACATTGATGCCCTGGGGTTGAAGTGTTCTGAGGCGGAAGATGAGGCGTTCTTCCTCCAGGCGTCGGGTGGTGGGGGAGAGGCGGTGGAGGAGGCCCAGGACGTGCATGTCCTCGGTAGAGTGGGAGGGGGAGTTGAAATGTAGGGCCACAGGGCAGTGGGGTTGATTGGTGGGGATGTCCTGGAGATGTTTCCTAAAGTGCTCTGCTAGGAGGAGTCCAGTCTCCCCAATGTAGAGGAGACTGCATCAGGAGCAACGGATACAATAAATGATATTGATGGATGTGCAGGTAAAACGTTGATGGATGTGGAAGACTCCTTTGAGGCCTTGGATGGAGCTGAGGGAGGAGGTGTGGGTGCTGGTTTGGCAATTCCTGTGGTGGCAGGGAGGGTGCCAGGACAGGAGGGTGGGTTGTTGGGGGGCGTGGACCTGATCAGGTAGTCACGGAGGGAATGGTCTTTGCGGAAAGCAGAAATGGGTTGGAAGGGAAATATATCCTTGGTGGTGGGGTCCGTTTGGAGATGGCGGATGTGTCCTGCTAAGATTTGCTTTCTCAAAATGCAACACCTTGCATTTATCTAAGTTAAACTCCATCTGCCACTCCTCAGCCCATTGGCCCATCTGATCAAGATCCCATTGTAATCTGAGGTAACCTTCTTCACTGTCCACTACACCTCCAATTTTGGTGTCATCTACAAACTTATTAACTATACCTCTTATGCTCACATCCAAAACATTTATATAAATGGCGAAAATTAGTGGACCCAACACCAATCCTTGTGGCATTCCACTGGTCACACATTCCAGTCTGAAAAACAACCGTCCACAACCACCCACTGTCTTGTACCATTGAGCCAGTTCTGTATCCAAATGTTTAGTTCTCCCTGTATTCCATGAGATCTAACCTTGCTAACCAGTTTCCCATGAGGAACCTTGTCAAGCGCCTTACTGAAGTCCATTTAGATCATGTCTACTGCTCTGCCCTCATCAATCCTCTTTGTTACTTATTCAAAAAACTCAATCAAGTTTGTGAGACATGACTTCTCACACACAAAGCCATGTTGATTATCCCTAATCAGTTTTTGCCTTTCTAAATATACGTACATCCTGTCCCTCAGGATTCTCTCACTAGTATATAGTTCCCTGGCTTGTCCTTATCACCTTTCTTAAATAGTGGCACCACGTTTGCCAACCTCCAGTCTCCAGGCACCTCACCTGTGACTATCGATGATACAATATCTCAATAATGGGCCCAGCAATCACTTCCCTAACTTCCCACAAAGTTCTAGGGTACACCTGATCAGGTCCTGGGGATTTATCCACTTCTATGCATTTCAAGACATCCAGCACTTCCTCCTCTGTAATATGGGCATTTTTCAAGATGTCAGCATCTATTTCCTTACAGTCTATATCTTCCATGTCCTTTTCCACAGTAAACACTGATGCAAACTATTCATTTAATATCTCCCCCACCTCCTGTGGCTCCACACAAAGGCCGCTTTGCTGATCTTTGAGGGGCCCGATTCTCTCCCTAGTTACCCTTTTGTCCTTAATATATTTGTAAGAGCCCTTTGGATTCTCCTTAACTCTATTTGCCAAAGCTATCTCATGTCCCCTTTTTGCCCTCCTGATTTCCCTCTTAAGTATACTCCTACTGCCTTAATACTCTTCTAAGGATTCACTCGATCTATCCTGTCTATACCTGACA
>NC_057729.1:56315613-56328221 GCF_004010195.1 Chiloscyllium plagiosum | reverse complement strand
TCCCTTCAGAATCTCAACCTTTTCCCTTCCTATGTTGTTGGTTTCAATGTGTACAATGACCTCTTGCTGGGCCCTCTGCCCTCTGAGGACATTTTGCACCCTCTCTGAGATATCCTTGATCCTGGCACCAGGGAGGCAATTCTGATTTTTCGCTGCTGGGCACAGAAATATCTGTCTGTGCGTCTGACTAGAGAGTCCCCTAACACAATTGATCTCTTGGAACCCGACCTGACTTAACCCTCATTGCATTAGAGCCAGTCTCGATACCAGAAACTTAGCTGTTCATGCTACATTCCCCTGAGAATCCATAACCCCCTATATTTCCAAAGCAGCATATTTGTTTGAAATGGGGATAGCCACTGAAGACGCATGCACTATCTGCCTACCTTTCTTACTTTCCTGGAGTTAACCCATCTACCTGACTGTATCTGCAACTTTTCTCCCTTCCTATAACTGCCATCCATCACACCCCTTGCTCCTGTAAGTTCCTCATTGCCTCTAACTGTCGCTTCAACTGATCCATTTGATCTGATAGGATTCTCAACCAATGACATTTGTTGCAGATATAATCCTCAGCAACACGTAAACTCTCGCTAAATTCCCACATCTGACAAGGAGAGCACATCACTCTATGAAGGGCCATTTTTGCTGCTTTCAGTCTACAGACCCAGAAAATAACACCGTTTTATTCCTCTATAAAACACTGCTCTAGGCTAACCTAATACTTATGGCTCATATTTTTATGTTTAATCAAGAGACAAATCTCAATAAAACATATAATGAAGAAAAAAACCACTCTACTCACTATTGCAGACTTACAGCAAGGCCCCAAGGCCACACTTAAAAGTGTTCACTTACCTGTTTCTGTGCTGTGACCTCTTCCAAACAGGTTACTCCTCTTTGTTCTTTGTTCAGGCCCCTGTTGATATTATTGTATCTCATTCTGGGCTCCAAATCTCTCCAAAGAGATCATACATTGGAGGAGGTTCACAAGAGATTATTTCAGTGATGATAGTCCAGAATCATGTGAAGAGACTAGATTAAGTCAATTTTGCTCATAAGAGCAGATAGAGTTAAGAGGGGACTGAATAGAATCGTTCAAAATCAAGAATGGTTTGGACAGAGTAAACAAGGAGAAACCACTAAAGGTGGCAAGAGGCTTTGTGACAAAGTGATATGGATATAATATAACTGGCAAAAAATGTAATGTAGAAAGAAAATGTCTTTTTATAAACCAAGTTGTTCTGATCTGGAATGCACTGCCTGAGAAAGTGATGGAGATGCCTACAAAATGCACTGCTGCAAATTCTCAAGACTTCTCCAACAGCACCTGTCAAAGCCACACCCTCTGTCACCTACAAGCTGAAGGGTAATAGGTTCAGAGGAAGGCCAGCATTTCCAAATGACACATCAATCTGACTCGGACATACATCAATTATTGTTTCATTGTCGATCGCCAAAATCCTGAAATTTCCTGCTAAACAGCTCCATGGGACTATCATCACCACGTGGATGGCAGCAGTTCAAGATTGAAGCAAAGAACTGTGCCTGCAAGAGATCTGAAACAAACAAAAAACAGAAATTGCTGGCGAAACTCAGCGGGTCTGGCAGCATCTGTGAAGAGAGAAACAGAATTGACATTTTGAGTCCATTCCAGAACAGTTCTCAAGAAGGGTCACTGGACTTGAAGCATTAACTCAATTTTTCTCTCTCCACAGATGCTGCCAGACCTGCTGAATTTCTCCAGCAATTCCTGTTTTTTTTATTTGTAGCAGTTCAAGATCCCACCAATGTCTTGAAGACAAATAGGAATAAGCAATAAATTCCGGCCTTACCAGCAATGCCAAAATCTTTAGAATAAATTTTAAAAAGCAGATTTTATGATAAACATCAAAATTGGATAAATACACAAAAGGGAGAAAATTACAGAGCTATGGGAACAGAGAATGGACGTGGAGTTATCTGCATTGCTCTTTGCAAATGTTGACCTCCTTTTGTGAGATAAGATTTTATGGTTCTGACTTTCCATCACTGTGGAATATTCACCATCTGTGATACTGATAAAGTTTTAGGTCGCTGTATGGGAACTGACTGGAGAATCTGCAGTCCTTTCAAGTTATGTCATCTATTTTGATCATTAATGGGAAGCAAGGTAAGTAGTCGAGTCAGATACTAAGTTATTTTAATTTGCTGAATGCTGTTCACACTGTAGATGGAAATGGCCATTAATCTGACAGATCTACTGCATTGGATATAATTGCTCATCGTGTGATGATGTTGTAATCTCACATGTTACAACCAGAACAAACTCATCTCAACCAAATAGACTCGTATTGATTAGGAGCCCATCTGTGGGAAGGGATATGTGGAACATTGACAATCAATACAAGCATTTCAATTCCGGAAATGTCACGATAATGAGGAGTCAAAATTGGATTTTAACTAGTTCACTCTTGGCTTTGACAGCTCAGAGAGTTTTACCTGTCTGAAATCAAGTGATTATCTGATTTAATTTTTAATTACATGGGATTATATTAGAATATGTGGCAAAGGTCCAGGGCAGTCTGTGCTAGTGTTGATACACTAAGTGAGTTTTCTTCCATTCCATTTCAGTTATTTTCAAGCAGAGTCATGGAATGATCCAGTACAGGGGGAGGCTATTAATCCCATCATGTTTATGCCACCTCACCAAAAGCAACTCACCTAGTGACACTCAGCTGTCTTTTCCCTGGAGCCATGCAATGTTTTCTCATCAGATAATGACCCGATCTCTTTGAAATGCCACAATTGAATCTGCCTTCTCCACACACTCAGGTAGGACAGTCAGATCCCATCTGCTCTTTGTGTAAAACAATTTTCCTCTGTGATTTTTGTTTCTTTTGCCAAATAACCGCAATCGATGTTCTCTGGTTCTCAACCCATCTGCCAATGGAATCAATTGTTTTCTGTCCACACTGTTTCAATCTCTCATGATTTTGAATACCTCTTTCCAATCTCCTCTCAACGTTTCCTTCTTCAAGGACAATAACCCTGACTATTTACCCACATGACTAAAGGCCCACATCACTGGAATTTTTTCCCACATTAATTTTTTTTCTACGCTGCTCTCTTATGCCTTCACATTGTTTCTAGAATGTGGCACCTTGAACTGGACACAGTGGCTAGACTTTCATCCTTGAGGTGGACAGTGGGAATTGCAGAAATTCCCAGCTTTATGGACCAGCCTCAGGGAGTAATTGCTTAGGACCTTCACTGCCCAGGGGATGGTTCCAGCTAATGTTGGGACAGTCTCGACAGGGGCTACAAGTAAGCTTATTGCTATAACACTTGACCACAGCTGCATTTAAAAAGAACACAAAGGCACTGCAACCCACACCCTCCCTAAGTATAAGGGGTGGGCAAGAGAGTGGTAAGCCTGTGGAATTCTCTGCTAAGGCCAAAACATTGAATGTTTTCAAGGAGTTATAGAGTCATAGAGATGGACAGCATGGAAACAGACCCTTCGGTCCAACCCGTCCATGCCAACCAGATATCTCAACCCAATCTAGTCCCACTGCCAGCACCATATCCCTCCAAACCCTTCCTATTCATATACCCATCCAGGTGCCTCCTAAATGATGCAATTGTACTAGCCTTCACCACTTCTTCTACCAGCTCATTCTATACACGTACCACCCTCTGAGTGAAAAAGTGGCCTCAATAGGTCTCTTTTATATCTTTCCCCTCTCACCCTAAACCTATGCCCTCTAGTTCTGGACTCCCCCAATGGAAAAGACTTTGTCTATTTATCCTATCCATGCCCCTCATAATTTTGTAAACCTCTATAAGGTCACCCCTCAGCCTCCAATGCTCCAGGGAAAACAGCCCCAGCCTATTCACCCTTTCCCTATAGCTCAAATCCTCCAACCCTGGCAACATCCTTGTAAATCTTTTCTGAACCCTTTCAAGTTTCACAACATCTTTGTGAAAGTGGGAATAGGGTACTGAGTTGGATGATCAGCCATTATCATATTGATCTTCTGGCGTACAGTGGCTAGGCCTGGTCAGTCTGTTGCAAGAAGGATATTATTAAAATGGAGAGTTTCAGAAGAGATTTACCAAGACATTGCCAAGACTGAAAGGTTTTAGTTATGAGGAGAGGCTGGATAGGTTAGGACTTTGTTCACTTGAGCATAGGAGGCTTAGAGATGACCTTATAGAAGTTTATAAAATAACTTTAAAATAAAAGGTATGAATGAATTGCTTTTAAAACATGTTTTACATATCCAGACTACCACCATAGGGCTCATTGCTTCTACATGGTATGAAGCGGCTGAATGGGTAATAAAGAATTGTGGCTTAACATGGGGCATATGGAGAACCTTTTGACTTTTCCTTTCAAAAGCTTATGACACGCAGAGTGTGGAGAGTTTCAGAAGAGATTTACCAGGATATTACCAGAAGTGAAATGTTTGAGTTATAAAGAGATGCTGGAATAGGCTGGGGCTTTTTCACTTGAGTATGGGAGGTTGAGGAATGGCCTTATAGAAGTTTATAAAATCAGGAGGGATTTAGATATGTAGAATGGCAGGTGTATTTTCCCTAGGGTGGTGGATTTCAAGACTAGGGGGTATATTTTTAAGGTGAGAGGAGAAAGATTCAAAAAAGGTGAGATAATGTTTTTACACAGAGAGTGGTTTGTGTGTGAGATGAACTTCCAGAGGAAGTGGTGGATGCAGGCACCGTTACAATGTTTAGAAGACATTTCGATAAGTACATGAATAAGAAATGTTTGGAGGGATACGGGTGAAGCGCAGGCAGATGCCCCTAGTTTAGTTTGGGATGATGGTCAGCATGGACTGGTTGGATCAAAGGGTCTGTTTCTGTGCTGTAGGACTCTATGTATAGCAGAGCAGTTTGGAAGGGCCAAATGGCCTCCCCTGTTCTGATTTTCTATGTTTCTCACACCCCCTCATCCCCCACACATCCCAGGCTCTCCATGTTATTTCATGCTTCCAAAACAACTTTTATGGCTCATCATATCCTGTGGCTGTCTGATCTCTGTTCTCACTATCAGAGTTTATTTATCCAAGATTGTGGTCTCAGATATTGAAATTTTAAACAGTGTGGATCATTGACAACTTCAATTAGTACATAGCAGAATGCAATTTTTCATGTTTTTTTGTTAAAATGTTACTTTAACATAAAAGATATGAATGAATTGCTTTTAAAACATGTTTTACATATCCAGGCTGCCACCATAGGGCTCATTGCTTCTATATGGTATGAAGTGGCTGAACGGGTAATGAAGAATTGTGGCTTAGCATGGGGATATGGAGAACTCTTTGATTTTTCCCTTCAAAAGCTTATCACATGCAGAGAATGGTTACAACATCAATGAGGTGCTTTGGGCTCTTTTTTTAAAAACCCTGGCCCAATTCCATGAAAAAAAGCATGTATAGCCAGCCACATTGGGAGACCTGGGTACAAGTTCCTAATCAGAGACACCCCTCACTCTTAAAAGGCATTCCGAAAGATTGAAAAACCCAGGAGTGGCATTGAGACCCTTGAAACCAGGTCAGAGATGCCATTTTTAAAGGGCAGTTGACTCAACCTAATCCAGTAAAATCTGGCCTAATATTGCAGCCCAAACAATTGCTTTAGAGAAGTTCACCCTGATTTTCTTTCTATTTATTGTATGCCCGCATTTATAAAGTCCAGATGAGTAGTGGCAGAGGGGTTTAAAATGAGAATTTCAGAGGCTTAAAATTAGGCAGCTGAATGCACAGTTATAGTGGAGTAGTGAAAAACAAATATCAGAGGAACACAGAGATATCCATAGGCTGTAGGGCTGGGAGGAGGTTACAAAGACAGGGAGAAGCCATGAAAGCATTTGAAATCAAGGATGAGAATTTTAAAGTTTAAAAAATGCAGTCACCAAAATCTACTGCCACTTCGAAGAAAATTGACATTAGTCTCAGAGCAGTATGTGTGAAACCACCCACAATGGGCAAGGTCCTCAATGAATACTTCTCCTCTGTGCTTACTATGGAGAAAGACATGAAGACTTGGGAACTTGAGGGTGTTAGTGGTGATAGTCCGTATCACTGTAGAGGAGGTGTTGGATGTATTAGAATATATGAAAGTGGATAAATCTCCTGGTCCTGACCAGATATTTCCAAGGACACTGCAAGCGGCTAGAGAAGAAATTGTGGGGACCCTCGCTGATATATTTGCAACATCATCAATGGCGGGTGAGGTCCCAGAAAACTAGAGGGTAGTGAATACTGTGCTCTTATTCAGGAAGGGCTGCAAATAAAAACCTGGGAATTATAAACTAGTAAGCCTAACTTCTGTGGTAGGTAAGCTATTTGAGAAGATTCTGAGATAAGTTATACTTGCATTTGGAAAAATGGGATTTGATTAGGAGTAGTCAGCATAGCTTTGTGCATGGGAGATCATGCTTCGCCGCCTGAGATAGAAACAGAAAGGTCTAGGAAGGGGAGGGAGGAGTCCGAGACTGTCCAGGTGAATTTGAGAAGTTTCAACTTTGATTAGGAGTAGTCAGCATAGCTTTGTGCATGGGAGATCATGCTTCGCAAATTCTTTGATAAAGTGACCAGGAAGTTTGACGAGGACAGGACAGTAAATGTAGTCCAGGTAAAATCAAGGACTGCAGATGCTGGAAACCAGATTCTAGATTAGAGTGGTGCAGGAAAAGCACAGCAGTTCAGGCAGCATCTGAGGAGCAGGAAAATCGATGTTTCGGGCAAAAGCCCTTCATCAGGAATAGAAGCAGAGTGCCCGCAGTGTGGAGAGATAAATGAGAGGAGGGTGGAGGTGGGGAGAAAGTAGCATAGAGTACAATAGGTGAATGGGGGTGGGGATAGCAGGGCAGAGGAAATGACCTGGGAGTTGCAGTGGGAGAGAGACTCCCTAACATTCTTGTCGAGAGAGGAGGATATGGATTTCAGTAAGGCCTTTGATAGACTGCTCTGGAAGGTTAGATCACATGGATCACGCTGGCAAATTGGATACACAATTGGCTTAATGGTAGGAAGCAGAGAGTAATAGTGCAAAGATGCTTGTCGGACTGTAGGCCTGTGACTAATGGAGTGTCTCGGGTCGGTGCTGGGCCCATTGCTGTTTGTATTCGATATCAATGACTTGGATGAGAATGTACAGGGCATGATTAGTAAGTTTGCAGATGACAGTAAAATAGGTGGTACCATGGACAGTGAGGAAGGTTATCATAAATTGCAGCAGGACCTTGATCAACTGGGGAAGTGAGCCGAGAAATGGCAAATGGAGTTTAATACAGACAAGTGTGAGGTCTTGCATTTTGGAAAGTCAAATCAAAGCAGGAGTTTCATGGTGAATGGTACGACTTTAAGCAGTACAGTGGAACAGAGGGACCTTGGAGTTCAGGTTCACGGTTCTGTGAAAGTGGAGTCACAGGTAGACAGGTCAGTGAAGAAGGCTTTGAGCAGACTGCTCTTCATCGGTCAGAGCATTGAGTATAGAAATTGGGAAGTTATGTTGCAGTTATACAGGACGTTGGTGAGGCCATACTGGGAGTATTGTGTTCAATTTTGGTCACCTTGTTATAGGAAGGATGTTTTTAAACTGGAAAGAGTGCAGGAGAAATTTACAAGGATATTGCCAGGAGTCAATGGTCTGAGTTATAGGGAGGGGTTGGAGAAGCTAAGGCATTTTTTCTTTACAGTGTAGGAGACTGAGGGAATACCTTATAGAGGTGCATAAGACCATGAGAGGCATGGATAGGGTGAATGCACTCAGTCGTTATTTGGTCCATTGTGTCTATGTTGACTGTGGCTTTGTAATAGAGTGCACAATTTGGAATCAAGCAGTTGAGTTAACATCACACTCCAGGTAGCTGAACAAACAATCTAGAACCTAGACTGACACCACAGTGCAGTATTGTGGGACAGTTACTCTGTCAAACGTGCTTCCAATACAATGAACATGAAACCAACGTCCTGACTCCAGGATTTGAAGTAGGAGCCACACAATAATTGTATATGGGTCAAACTTCACTCCTCTCTTCAGAAGATGAAGTTTCTCTTCTGAAGCAGTGTAGGTCACATTTCAGACAAGCATTTTTTTTGAAGTGGTGATAGATTTCCATGTGGGTAAGGATCATTACATCATTGGGAATGAGTTAAGTACAGGAGGGGATGGATTGAGAAGTCCCGTGTTTTGCTCTGTAGTTTGCCTAGCCTAGCTATACTGAGATTGTGAACTCAGTGTGTGTAGTTTAAAAGCCAACCAGCACTCATGTTACCATGAATTGAAAAATTTTCTCAGGTCTAAATTATTATTCCACCTCTCTCTCTTCTAAGGTGTTCCTCTGACAAGCTATTGGTCACCTGACCCAATGTCGCTGCCATTTTTTTGGTCATTTTTTCTGATTACTGTGAAGGCTCTTGGGAGTACAGTAAAGGTGCTACGTAAGTGCCAATTGTTCTTCCTACTCTACCTCAGTGGTTGGACTTTAAAATTTTTTTATTGTCTGCAAAGTGTTTTGGAATATTGTGAGATAATGAAAGGAATCAGAGAGATATTGATTCCCTTTCATTCTAGGAGCAATACTGGTGTAGTTGTCATGTCTCTGGACTAGCAATCCAGAAAACCAGGTTTATAATCTGAGTACAGGAGTTCAAATCACACCATGAGCTGTTAGTGCCATTTACATTCTATTTATAAAATGTGGAATTAAAAGCCAATCTCAATAACAGTGATTGAGAAACCATCACTGATTGCTATATAAACCCATCTGATGGCTTATGGGGAAGGAAATCTGTCATCCTTTCCTGGTCTGACCTACATGTGACTCCAGACCCACAGCAATGGTTGACACTTAACTGCTGCCTGAAATGGCCTGGCAAACGGAGGGGACTTAGGGATGGGCAACAAATGCCTTGACACTACATCCTGTGGAAGAATAAAGGGGGAACAAATCAATCTTCCATACTTTTCCTCTTTACTCATTTGGTTCTAATAATCAGACGCATTGCAAATAATTTATAGAGCTGCACTGTGCACATGTTTAAATAAAGATTCACGCTTCTCCTCCACGGCTAATATTGTTTCCTGAAATTAGAAAGCTGCTACATAGCTTGCGAATTGTGTAACCCTCCCCTCCCTAAGGAGTGGCTCAGCTCCAGAATCAGTCTCTCCAGCTGCACGCACAATTAGTGAGTGATTACCATGTCCTCTCCTTCATCCAATTACTATCAGCCTGACTCCACTCTCATGATACTGCTCCAACAGGAGCTTGATGCTGTCAAGCTGCAAAGCTAGGCTGTCAAATTATTTCTAACCGCTTCCCCTAGTTACAATTAGATTTTCCTACAGTTCAGTAGTGGCTTAATCTGATTGTGAGAAGGAACCAGAGAGATTTATCAGAATCCTCCTGCAACAGCCCAGGAATAAATCATTCCTCTCGAACAGGCTGGTGTCTTATTGTGTACAGTTTGAGAGGCCATTCCATTTGCTCAGTAATTAGATAAATATTGTGACAGACAAATCTATTTCTCAATCATTGAATAAAGCTTGTATTTTGACCTTGCTTCATTTCGAATGACAAACAATGTGTTTATTAAACTTTAAGGCAATGTGTCAGTGAGCTCAACTCAACCTCTGAGAAAGCATTGTCTTCTGTCCACTCCAGCATGGAAGTGGGAGCAGTGTGCTCTAACTAGTTTCTAATTGATATATTGTCTGATACACAGTGCAAAGGCAATATTTCGCAATTGCACACAGCTTACATTTTTAAGGATAGCACGGTAGTGCAGCACACAACAAGGCTGATAAGATTTTAGTTGGAGGTAACAGTCTTGTTGATGGATAGGAACTGGGGATAAAGTTCAGCCCAGGGTGAAACATAGGCCAGCAGTCTCCTTCAGTCCAGCCAGGGAGGAGATTAGTGTTAATGATAACGACAGAGACCAAAATCAATTGCTTTGGTTTTGCCAGTGTCCAACTGGAGGAAATTTTGACTCATCCTTGACTCAGGCAGTTAGACAGTCAATATTAGAAAGATATAAATAGTTTGGATGAAAAGAAAGATGCAGTTAGGTGTTGACACTTGATGGACTCCAGAATTCACTTGAAAGAGGCACAGGGAAAATATTCCATCAGGTCTGTCAACTCCTGACCTTGATCTAAACATGGTACATAAGAGCTAAATTCAAGAGGGGAAATGAGAGAGGTTGCCCTTGACATCAAGGCAACATTTGATCAAATGTGATATCCAGGAACCCTGGAAAGAGTTGATTCAATGGGAATCAGAGATTGGGGGTTGGGGGGAAGGAAGCATTGGTGGGGAGCCCTCCTCTGTTTGGAGCCATATCTAGGTCAAAGGAAGATGATACATCCCAGCTCCAAGACATCTCTGCAGGAGTTCCTCAGGGAAATCTGCTAGGTCCAATAATCTTCATCAGTGACCTTCCGTCCATGATAAGTTCATAAGTGGGGATGTTCACTGATAATTGTACAATGTTCAGCACCATTCGTGATTCCTCAGATACTGAAGACATCCTTGGCTAAATTCGGCAAGATCTGGACAAAATTCAGGTTTGGACTGACAAATGGCAATTAGCATTCAAATGCCAAGCAACATGAGATACAATCTAACTGTTAAAATAAAATAAGGAACTGTGGATACTGGAGAACTAACCACACAAAAACAGAAATTGCTGGAGAAGTTTAGCAGGTCTAGCAGCATCTGTGGAGAGAAAACATAATTAATGTTTTGAGTCCAGTCACCCTTCTTCAGAAGTGGCCAGTTCTAAAGAGGATCAGTGGACTTGAATCGTTAACATGGGATAGATATCACTCCAACAGCACTCAATAAACTTAATACCATCCAGAACAAACAGCGTGTTTGACTGGCACCACACCCTCAAGCATTCAGTCCTCCCATTGCTGATGTTCAGTACCATCTTTAAGATGCACTGCAGAAATTCACCAAGGTTCCTTAGGCAACGCCTTTCAAATCTGAAACCTCTAATCTAGAAAGACAAGGAAAACAGATAAATGGGAACACCATCATCTGCAAGTTCTCCTCTAAGCCACACACCATCCTGTCTTGGAAATATTGTGCCACTGGATCAAAGTCCGGTAACTCCCTTCTTAACAACATTATGGATGTACCAACACCATAAGGACTGAATGGTTCAACAATGCAGCTCAACCATCACCTTTTCAACGGTGATTAATAATGGGCAATAAATGCTGACCCTGCCAGCGATGTCCATATCCTGTCAATGAATAAAATAAAAGCTATTACTAAGATGTGCTCTGACTGATATGAAACATTAAAACTTAATGAAGTGAAGTTATCTCTTGTACAATATTATTGTACAGTACTAGGTACTTCAGGAACTGATACAATTATTCAGCCCTACAAGCCCATTTCTCATTTGCTGTTGCTATAACTTAAACCTTCTCAGCTGTTACAAGTGGTAGAAGGGTCTGTTACTAGACACTGCAAAGTTCAGGTGATTCAAAAAAAGAACCTGAGGTGAGATGAACAGAATTTTATTTTGACCCAGTGAGCTTTTATGATATGGAATGTCATTTCTGAAAGGACAGTTTTGATGGTAATTTTCAAAAGGGAATTGGATGAATGTTTGAAGGATTAATATTGGAGGGTACCAGCAAAAGAACAGGTAGGCAAAACTAATTGGATTGCTTATTCAAACAGCTGATCCAAGTGTGATGCACTGAATGGCCTTCTGTGTTATAGCATTCTGTAGCTCTATATCCTTCAGTTCCTTCTTTCACCAAACTAAAGCAAAACCTATTTAACTTAAAAGGTCTTTTTTTAAGATCGAGAGGATTCAAAGTAATCATTTCTAACCCAGAGATCCATTTATTTCTGCAGATGGAATCAACAACAGTACTCACCAGAAACTCAATGATCTAACATCAAATTCTTCATGACAAATGGTCAGCCACTTGAAACATTGATTATGTTTCTCTCTCCCCACAGACACTGCCAGACCTATTGAATATTTCCAACATTTTCTGTTTACACAGTCATTAAGTCCTAGATTTATAGGGCTCAGAAGGAGGTCATTCAGCTCATTGAGTCCATGTCAGTAATTCAATCAGTCTCACCTACCCTAACTACATCTACCTCTTGTAGTAGCCCTGCAAGTTTATTCCCTCAAATATCCATTCATTTTATTTTTCAAATTATTCACCATCTTTGTTTTCATCATCCTTTTCAGAAATGAATTCCAGGTCATCCCCACTGGCCACGCAGTGAAGTTCTTCCTTATAATCTCTTGTATTTCTTTCTGAAACATTAAATTCATGTCACTTAGTACTTGTGGCATCAACTCAGAGGAACAGCTTGTCTTTGACTACCTTATCTAAACTCATCATAATCTTGAAAACCTTTATTAAATTTCCCTTTGACCACTGTTTTTTACAGATGCCATGTTGTCATTTCTAAGATATTTCAGAGACAAAGTTGGTGATGCTATCACGCATCTTAACATTTTGCAAATTTGTACAAAGTATCACTAAAGATTACAAGTGTGAGAAACAAAAGCTCACTCACTTAATAATTTCAGTCCGAGACGAATATCTGAATA
>NC_057729.1:56305012-56315113 GCF_004010195.1 Chiloscyllium plagiosum | reverse complement strand
TTCCTCCCAAAAAGACTGTTGATACTGCATCAGTTCAAAATTTCAAAACCAAGATTGATCTGTGTTTGTTGGGATGAGGGTACTAAAGGTTAAAGGGCCAAGGTGAGTAAATGGATTTAAGGTAAAGACCAGTTATGAATTATTGAATGGTGGAACAGCTTTGAAGAAATCAATGTCCTTCACATGTGCCTAGTTCCTATAAATCCCCTTTCTCACTAAATCCCCATCCTCTTCCTTGTGGTCAGTCCAAAATTGGCAATCCCCACTCCTTGAAGAATTTTGCATATCATTCACTCACTGACCACAAAGATGACCAGCATAGCAATCAGTGTCAAACATATTCACTTCTGCTTCAAATCAAGTTCAAAGTAATATTGTGCAGTACATAATTAATATTTATTAATCTCCACCGATATGGAACTCAGCTGTCACTTCAAAGAAAATACTTGGCTCAGATAGTTGGAAAAAGATACTGTTACACAGAGAGAGAGACACAAAAATAAGAATTAACTTACATTTACATAGCACATTTTCATATATCAAAAGTATTTCAGAGATCTTCGCATTCAAGAAATTATTTTTTGATGTATGGTCACTGTTGCTCAGTTAAGGAAATCATCAATTATTTTGCCCACAGCTTTGCCCCACAGTGAAATTGAAATGATCAATGGATATGTTTTTAAAGTATTGGTTGAGGGAAGAATATTGATCAGGACATTTGAGGAATTCCTGGCTCTTCTTCAAAAACTGCCTTCAACATCAATTTGAAGAACTGGAGAAGGCACAAAAGGTATTCAACATCCAGTTTGAGTGTTCTGGTGTTGCACTGAAGCCCCAAGTGAGATTATGTACTGACAAATGTCCATATAGATAAAGCAGAATTATACACTTAGTACACTCCCTCATCACACCAGGTAAAGTGCAGGTTCAATTTTGCTTTATGTGCCTTATAAAAGAAAGAAGCTGTGTCTCTCTAGCACTCCTCACTTCTTCAAACATGTTTCATGGAAATGTAGAACAGTTACATCACAGAAGGACGCCATTCAGCCCAACGTGTTTGTGTTTGCTGTAAAACAGCTATCCACCTATCTTTTAACTTCATTTCTTGCTTTTGGTCTGTAGTTCTATTGTTCACAGTACTATTTTTTTGTAATTGTGAGGATGGTTTTTGCATCTTCCACCCTTTCATGCAGTGAGTTCCAAACCTCCACTAGCATCTAAATGAAAATGTTGTGTTTCTTATCCTAGCAACATGCTCAGAAAATCTCTTCTCTATTGTCTCTGGTGTGATCACTTCCTCACTGTAATATGGTGACCAGAACTGATTGCCGTGCTCTAGCCAAGGCTGCACTAATGCTTTTGTATTCTGTATCTCAACTAATAAAATATCCCGTATGCCTTTTTAACCACACTACCTTCAGGGATTTGAAGACATGTACTCCAAGATCCCTTTGTTCCTTTACATTATTTCAGAATCATTTCACAGTTAATGCATTAATATTTGATGTGCAGACATTGTTACTATATAGAAAAGATGACAAGCAAATTTCAATGCAGTAAAATCCCAAAATAGCAATTGAGATAAATAAGCAGGAAACCTGTTTTGTGGTATGAGTTGATGAACAAATGTCAAATGGAATAATTCATAAACAATCTTTTCCATTAACTTGCATCTCTGGCAATGTAGCCCTTTGCACAGTACTGCACTGAAATATTGCAGTTCATTATGTATTGTGATTTTAATGCCCTCGGGAGGTTGGTCCTCTACATCAACAACAATGTATGGGATATGATAGCAAAATTAACAAGTGACAGCAAATTAGTACGATGATTGCTAGGTGGCACCTGGTTGAAAGGTCATTTGGATTTAGAGTACAAAGTTTTTTTAAATTATCTAACACACATATAATTGAAGCTATTGTTTTTGGAGGAAAAATTTTCAGATGTGCAGACATTCATTTTAACAATTCTCACAGAAACCAAATCTGATTGCACGCTTTTAGCACTGTTCATGGTGAAATTTCGTCAGTAATGAAGATACCAAGTACAGATTTGAATATCTGCTTCATAAGTCTCTGGTTTATTAATATGATCCTGAGTTGTCTAAGACTTGTCACTTCAACCCTTTCTCCTATTTCCACTTTGGCTTTTCTTTTTTTCAGCGATGCTGTTCTAAGAAAAATCTCAACATAAGATTCATCTGCCTGATGAGCATTTTGCAGATCCCTGGTTGAAGCATGGAGTTTAGCAACTTCAGACTGTCTCCCCTGTTTCCTTGCTTGAATCTTAATGCTGTTACCTTCTATTCTCTGACAGTTTCCACTCATCATCCTTTGAATTCATCTGCTGGAGTACTCACGGAATTAAAAACAGAAACCATTAAAACATTAAGAGAAATAAGAAACTTGCATAAGACTGGATCCTGATATCAACAAATTTAGTGATCTCGTATAGTTGGAAAGGGGTGCTGCTATATAAAGAGACATGGTAATATATACATATCTGAACACAGGTACCAGCACTGACTTCTCTCTGGCATTACAACTCTTGCAAGTCTAAGTGGCTCAACATATCAGACAGTGCATGAATAATTTCATAGGACAGATGCAGGCTTCCAAACTCTCCTCTATTTGAAGAAATAAATTGCACTTTGTAGTGAATAAAGTACTTTTGAAATGTAGTCACTGTTGTAACATCGGAAGCCTGGCATCATGTTGTATATAGAAAGCTTCTGCAGCGTATTAATGACCAGATTGTCTGTTTTAGTGAAGTGGATTGATGGATAAATATTGGCCAGGATTTTTAGTTGAATTCCCCTGCTCTTCTTTGAACTAGAGCCTTGTGATCTTTTGCATTCACCTGAAAGGATAAACGGAATCTTGGTAAAATGCCTCATCCAAAGACTGCTGGAATATTGACCTAGATTTTAGACTTGAATCCATAACCTTGTAATTTGGAGATAAAGGTTTTATCAACAGAATGTTGCCTGATACTTTAATGTAATGTGCAAAGCAAGCAAATTGAAATAAAATTAAATCTTCCAACTTTATCATATTGCACTTGGATAAAACTGAATAGACCAAGAAATGAAAAGAATTGGAAAAGTCATGCCAATAGATTCTTCCATTTTTATTTTTATTGTCTCATAGTTTTTGTAGGCACGGCAGAACACTGAATATACAATGTATGTCTGATTAAAAAGTGTTTAAAAAGTGATTATGCAGAGAAACATAACAAACATATGAATAAACTTCAAAACATTGCAACAAATTATCAAGCATATAACAAAACCTGCAGCTTAGGACTTGCAGTATTTTATCAAAAGCGTACTGCCGCTTACTACAAGAGAACACTTTGCTCTTTCCTCTGGGCAATGTATGCCTCAGAAGATATTTACACATCAGAAATATTGCACCATTAAAAAAGTAAAAAAAAACCTCAATCTTCTACCTGCTAACAGTCTGTTTAGAAGCCCTATGATATGTAACAGACAGTAGAATATAACAATACATTTTGGTATAGAATCCATGTGCTGTACAGTATATACTGAAATTTTCTAAATGCAAGATGGCCTCAGGTCAATTGCATACTTTAGAGTTTTTATATAATACATTTTCTGAGATAAGGAGTTACTAAATTATTAAAAACTAAAATCTGTGTAATGTATCATTTTGAGCTGTTACAATCTTCTGCAAAGTTGTATGTTTTAACCAACAGGAACAAAACATTGGTATATATGCTGTAAAGGTTACTGTGAAGTAACATTATAGCAAGTCTTAACCAAACAAATTTGTGAAATTTTCAGGTTATCTCCTCTCTTAAAAGTGATGACTCTGTACAGTTTGATGGCTTCTAGGAGCCTGCATCTCTTCAAAGCTTATTATGTGTGAGCATGAACAAACTGAGCATAGGTTTGGAGTTTTCAGCCACGGGGTAGAATCACTGGACAGTAATCAAGAGCAAAAACCTTGGCTATTTTCTATCCCAAGAGTAATCAAACTAGTTGTGGAATGCTAAAGGAAACCAAAGGAGATATGCTACAGGGTACAGCTAAAAGGCAAATTCTTATGTTAAAGGTGCATGAAAGATGACTCTGTAAATTATATGCAGAACGTAATTATAGAAAATAATTATGCCCAACTTCAGATTAAATACAATGGTGAGGTAAGGTGGGCAGATTCAAGGTAATGACAGATGGCATATGTTAGGAAGTTAAATTTCACAGAAATTTGGTCAATAGATACATTGATTTCCAGAAAGAATCATAACTGAAAAATGTAAAACAAATTATTCAAGAAACTGGTGGATGCTGGATTGTTTGGAATTTCCTACGCAGGTAAGCTGGAATGGACCAAATGGAGATCCTTATCAATTCTTCATTGAAACAGTGTCAACATTCTAGGACTTCATGCCGAGCAACATTGTGGGAACACTTCCACCAAACATTTGCAGTTTTTCAGGAAGGCAACCTGTCAGCAACCTTCTCAAGAGCAACCAGGAATAGGGAAAAAAAATGTTGCCCTTGCCAGAGATACTCAAAAACTTGAGAATGCATTATTTTCAACACTATTTTATGGTCTTGGGAACTGGTCCCACCTTAAATGAGATTGACCAACTCAGCATAAATCATAAGGGTTGGAACCTTCTGGTCTGCCTGATACACTAGGGCTGATTTTCAATGAAGGTCTCCCACTTGCTTGCTGAAACTTCACACAAAAGTCTCATATTATCTCATTTTACCAAACTTTCCATAATTCGTCTTCAGAACAATAGGGAAAATCCCATTTAAAAAACTCCCCTCTGTTGCTATACTAGAGTTTCAACTTACCCACATTAAGTTATTGGATATGTTTTCTTATATAAGTAAAGATTATTTTGAATACTATAAATTGCTGTTCCATTATGCATCATTTAAAAAGAAAAATAATCATAACCCTATGCCTGCCAACTTACAGACAAGAGTTTAAAATGTTACTTCAGCCGTTAAATACTCGCATCAAATAAGGGATTTGTATTACATTGTAATATAATACACTGGACCACACTTTCATTTAGAGTGCCAGTAATATTTTGCTGAGGCCCTTTCCATGCAAGACTTAGTGCACAGTATACCCAGTCTGTGAGTGATCCAGTCTGTATGGTGTTCAGGTTGTATTAACTCGTTGCTTGAAACTGTGTGGGATTCAGTCTGTGTGAGACATCATTGCTGTGGGGTCCAGTCTGTGTGAGATACAGTCTACCTGAAATGCCTTTCTCTGGGATCTTATCTACACAGATGTAGTTGCAGTAAGAATCCAAACTGTGCAGAGAGTTGATTCTCTGGCATGCAATGCGCCTGTGTAAGTTCCACTCTATTTAGAATGTAATCTATCTGGTATTTGGCCTGTCTGGAATCCATTCTGTTTAGTATTTTATCAGCCTGGGGTGCAATCTGTATAGGATTCAGGACATGTTCCATTTTGTAGTAATGCTGCATTATGTTAAGCCACCCAATCAATTCAGTGTTTGAGGCAGAGTTGTAGAGTTACTCATATGTGTAGGATTGATAGGTGGAGACCCCCTCCCACCCACCCACACACCCAGACGTTTTCACACATCTCAACAGTCAACGTAAATTTAAGCCTAACTCCTCCCTGGACAGGGACTGACTCCCGGAGACTGGGCTGAGGCTCAGGGGGAAGTCAAATTCTGAAATTCGGTTCATTGGCTCAATGCAGAGTGTGTGGCGATGCACCCTATCGCATAATCCGTGAACAAACACATGCTTAAATACTCTCTGGACGAGGGCTGTCTAGAATAGCTCTCACAGGAACGACATTTGCAGCTAGCAGACAGAGATTGTTCAGGAGCCGGTCTGGCTCAGGTTCTCAGAGGGCTGCAGAACCTCAGACTCCACCAGGGATTGATGTCCCTCGCCGTCTGTGGGTCTCATTCTCAGGTTTATGGACCCATAGGTCTTTCTGGTTCTGCCACTGACCATAAAGTTCCTTCTCCCGTACAACTCACCTTTGCAGATAGAGACCATGAGTAACAAGGACAGCAGCATCCCCCCCAGTGTCAGCAGCCCCAAGCCGGCGATGATGCATTTGTCCAAGTGAGAGCCTAACAAAGCGTAATGTAATTCCAGCCTCTCCATCTCCCGTGCTGTCACCGTGTCCGGATCCACCTTCGACTCCCTCGGGATGGCATAAGCGATAACCACCAACGTGATACCGGCCACCAGGAACACCAGCGCCACTGTGAAGCCATAATCAACCGACTGAGCAGCTCCCTCGGAGTCCGGCTCCTCCTCGGAGCGGGGCGATGTCTCCTGGGCTCTGTCCCGGGTGCTGTGGGTGGGCACAGCCCCCAAGCCGTGTCCTGTGTCGTTGGCCGCGGGTGGGTTGCTGAAGGAAGTCTCCTGCTCCTGCTCGCCGCCCAGCCGCGGAGCTGTCCGTGGTGCTGAAATCTCCCGGCTCCAGCAGCCGTTCCCTCGCAACTCCAGCCGGGGGCCGCAGCTTGTGTCACCGGCGTCGGTGCTCCTCACTTGCAGGGGGTGAAAGCACTCCGCAGACGCCATTGGAGTTCGTTTACCGTGTACATCCCAGCGATGCTTAACTGTAATAAACCCTGCAAACACAGGCAAAGCGACAGCTCAGTGTGGAACAGGAGTTAATAAGACGGAGCCACATCAGCTAGGGAAACCTTCCCAAAAGCGCCAAAACAAACCCTTCACGCTGAGGAAAGGTGCCAGATGTCATAGAATGATGTCCCGGCCTTTGATCTCTATACTGCTAAGAGACAGGTGGCTATATAAATTCACCAACTTAGAGAAAACCCGGTGTTAACATACAGACATGGATGCGGTAGTGGGTACATGATATCTCTTATCAAAATTCATTGACGGCCAGCAAGCCCCTTCAACTCCATCTCCCTTGTATACTACAACCCGGGGGGTAGGGGGGGGGCGGTTCATGTCCTAAAATACCGATCTCCAATTTCTCTGAGTGCAAACATTCCAATCTCAGGCTCTCTCTTTCTCTCCCCAGTATCTCGCCGTCTCTCAATCTCTGGAATACCCTGTATTCAGCAAACCATTCGCTCGCCACCCCCACCTAAGATTTCCATTAACCCTCCCCCATCCACCCCCCAATCCCGTTCACCTAATTCCTAGAATCTGCCTTCATTTCCCGAAAGGAATATTTTGCTGCTTCCCTTCTGTTTCCTCGCTTTAAACCCTCACCGGGCGCGCCCCCGTCCATTGCCTGATCTCCTTCAAACTGACTCCAAGAGCAAAAGATGCGGGGTGGGGACGGGAGGGGGAGGGGGGGTTCAAGGATGGAGGTGAAATCCTCTGTCCTTTATTACATGATCAATAGTGAACTCTGCCTGAAAGGCGACCCACATAAAGGCAATGCTAGGGGCCGGAGGGCACCATGCCATCGCTAAGTGATTGGAGTAGACAGTGATGCCCCTTTTAGACTCCATCACAATGACCCGGCCCTTTGTCCTACCCGTTACACAGCCTACCTCCCACTCACTGAAGACACAATATTCAAAGTTTCTTGCCTGCTGTGATTCCGATAATGATGTATTCAATCCAAAACAGACCAGTGAGTTCGGCGGAATTGATTGATACCTGAATGAGACTAATTTTGCCCAAATTTCAAAGCCAGGTTCTGGATTTCGCGGCGCATCGACAATAGGAGAGATTTGCGAGAAGAGACTGCGAGAGAAAGAGTTCAGAAATTGAAAGAGAGGGAGAGGGCAGAGACTGAGAGGGAAAGAGGGGGAGGACAGAGACTGAGAAAGAGAGAGAAAGGACAGAGGTTGGGGGAGAGAGAGAAGACGGAGTCTGGGAGAGAGAAGACAGCGCCTGGGAGAGGGAGAGAGAGAAAGAGAAGGGGGAGCCAGAGAGAGAGCGAGAGGACAGAGACTGGAGGAGAGAGAAGACGGAGTCTGAGAGAGAGGATAAGACTGGGAGAGAGAAGAGGGAGTCTGAGAGAGAGGATAAGACTGGGAGAGAGAAGAGGGAGTCTGAGACAGAGGTAGAGGACAGAGACAGTACAATGGCGTCTGTCACCACAGGCGAGCCTGGGCTGGGCTGGATTCAGGCCATTGATCTGGAAGCAGGGGCGGTGACTTGTGTATCCGTTAGAGCCGGGGCCCCGGGCCGGCCCTGAAACAGCCAGAGTCGGTGTAAAGCTCCCTCCGATTTGTTAAGAGCTGTTCCATGCAATGGCCACACTCGGTAACAATCAGGTACAGTAACTTCATTGCGGCCCGCAACTTGCCTCGTTAATTTGTCAGACAGTGAGCTACCCGCCTGTCACTGGGGAGCGTTCTGCTGCTTTCAGCTCTTTTTGACTGTTCTCGCCCTCCAAGCGCTTCCCAGTTCCCAGCCGGCGGAGGGTTCACTCTGGGAAACGTGTAAGGTTGGGGAAAACTGCAGCCAACCCCCTCGGGCTCATTCCGAACACTTTCCGCTCTCTGTAACTCCACCCTGCCCCCTCCCCCGGCTGGTGTTTGCGTGTCATGCAGTCCTGATTTATTCAGGCTAGGTGGGGTGGGACCCTGGCTCATCTCCACTCTGCCCCCCACCCCCACCCCGCCCTCCCCCTCCTCTTGCTCCGTGAGCTCTCCACGGTTCACTGTCAGTTAGGGTTGATTCGCTCTGACTGCCTTCAGTCTACAGTGCTACAGTACTGTCAGGAATTACTCACTCACGCCAGCCCCTGCCTAACAAACCCCACTCTACAGAAAACACAAATTCCTACAATTACCACCCACCAGTAAAACAGCACCCCCCCCCCCCACCGTGTAAATTAAACAGCCCCTTGTGTAAATCGAATAGCCCCTATGTACATAAAACAAACCCTTATGTAAATTAAATAACCACTGTTTATAAAAAACAGCCGTCCGTCTAAATAAGACAACCCCTGTGTAAATTGAACAGCCCCTGCGTATATAAAACAGTCCCCTGTGTATATAAAACAGCCTGCTGTGTATATAATAGTCCCCTGTGTAAGTTGAACAACCCCTGATTAAATAAAACAGCCCCTCCATAAATAAAAAGCTCCCTCCATAAATAAAACAGCCCCCTGTGTAGATAAAACAATGCCCTCTGTAAAATGAAAGACCCCCTGTGTATATGAAATAGCCCCGTCTGTAAAGTTATACAGCCCCCTGTGTAAATGAAACAGCCCCCTATGTAAAATTAGACAGCCCCCTGTATATGTGAAACAGCCCCCTGTATATGTGAAACAGCCCCCTGTGTAAAATCAGACAGCCCCTTAATATGTGAAATAGCCCCCTGTGTAAAATCAGAAAGTCCCCTGGGTAAAATTAGACAGCCCCCTGTATATATGAAACAGCCCCCTGTGTAAAATCAGACAGCCCCCTGTATATGTGAAACAGCCCCCTGTGTAACATCAGACAGCCCCTGTATATGTGAAACAGCCCCCTGTGTAAAATCAGACAGCCCCTGTATATGTGAAATAGCCCCCTGTGTATATGAAACAGCCCCTTTTGTAAAATCAGACACCCCCGTGTATATGTGAAAGACCCCCCTGTGTATATCCCCCTGTGTAAAATCAGAAAGTCCCCTGTGTAAAATTAGACAGCCCCCTGTATATATGAAACAGCCCCCTGTGTAAAATCAGACAGCCCCCTGTATATGTGAAACAGCCCCCTGTGTAAATAGCCTCCTCTCTGTGGAGACCAGTCTGAACCCGGTTTAAGTGTGCCAGCTCACATGCGTTTTATTGGAAACCAGTTTTTGCTGAGACCCAGCGACAGTGCAGCACATCAGTGAGCTGATTTACAGCCAGCCATCTCGGGCATTTTCAAGACTACCCTCCCCAGCCCGAACCCCGTGTCCGGACATCCCCCTACGCGCCCCCACTCCCTGGCCGTCTTAGAAACGCAGCCGCTCACCTCCATCTCTGCCCTTTCTCGCTGATCGGAACTGCTTGGGATTCTGGAAACTGCCCCCACCCGAACGCCAGGAATCTACAATCCACTTACCGGGCAACACTGACTTCCCATCATCACCTGAATAAAGAGAGCAGCTGACTCCAAGCACTGGGAAGGCGGCGGCTTGGAGCTCGGGGGGGGGGGGGC
>NC_057729.1:56290588-56304329 GCF_004010195.1 Chiloscyllium plagiosum | reverse complement strand
GGGGTTGCAGAGTGTGGGGTGGAAGAGTGGGGGTTGGGAGAGTGGGGGAATGTGTACTCAGGAAATACAGGCATGTGGTTGGGAGCCAGGTGAGTGTAACCTGGGGTATAGGTGCCTGGGAGATGGGAATCCAGTTTTGGGTACATGGGAAATGGGAGCTCAAGCCTGGGAACCTGAAGGCTGGGTGCCCAGAGGATGGGAACCTGGGAATGGGAGCTTGGGGAATGTTGGATACTTGATGAATGGGAGCCCATGACTGGGAGCATGGAGGCTGGATGCCCAGCAAATGGGAATCTGAGAGTGGGTGCTGCCTCTGATGCTGCAGATGGATGGGCAAATTGAAACCAGATCCATCGGGGGTGGATTCCCGGATGATAGGAGCCCAGGGCTCGGAACCGGAGTGACAGCAACCTGAGTAATCGTGGGATACCTAATGTGTGAGTGCACAGTGGTGAGCACTGCTGCCTCACAACACTAGGGACCTGGATTCGATTCCAGCCTCGGGTGACTGTGTGCAGTTTGCACATTCTCCCTGTGTCTGCGTGGGTTTCCTCTGGGTACTCCGGTTTCCTCCCACAATCCAAAGGTGTGCAGGTTAGGTGAATTGGCCATAGTGTTCAGGGATGTGTAGGTTAGGTGCATTAGTCGGGGATAAATGTAGAGTATTAGGGAAGGGGAATGAGTCTGGGTGGGTTACTCCATGGAGGGTTGGTGTGAACTTGTTAGGCCAAAGGGCCTGTTGCCATACTGTAGGGGTTCTATGAGAAGAAGCTGGGTGCATGGTAATGGGTGGGGAGATGGGTCCCAGGATATGGAAGCCCAAGTAATAGGATTCCAGGGTTGTGTGCTTGGATATTGGGTGCCCGGGGGATGGAATGCCTGAAGAAATGGATGCCCAGGGCTTGGTGCCTGGAGGATAGGTGCTCAGGGAAATGGAAGCCTCGGGATGGAAGCTGCTGCCCAAAGCTGTGAATCTCAGTGGCAACAATGTCAAAATGCAGGAGTTGGAGATTGATAAAATTGCCAGGCAGTGAACTCTGTTCTTCACCAACTCTCTGAGTGAACATTTCACTAAATATTTTGGACATTTTTCAGAACGAAACTTTGTCTTACAGCAAAGGTCAGAACGAGCAAAGAAGTTACACACTGAGAATGACTATAAGATCTTTCTGACAGGTAGAGAGCAAGTTGTAAAAGCTCTGGAGATCCTATATTGATATATACAATGTGATCTGTTTAAATACAACATCCATGTATTGTATAAATCAAATAAATTGCATCTATAACCTTTGCATACAGTGCAATGTACAATTATACCTTACAGACCATGTCCCATACACCATCATTATCATCCCTGGGTATGTCCAGTCCCAATGGCACGTCGGACCCAGCAGAGATGGCAGCACTATGGTATACAGACAGGACGGAGTTGCATTGGGAGTCTTCGACATTGATTATGGATCTCAGGAAAGCTCATGGCATCAGGTCAAACAGGGGCAAGGAAATCTCGTGTTGATTATCCCATGTCAGTTAATGAATTAGTACTCCTCCCCACTAAACAAACTTGGAGGATGGCAAGGGCACAGAATGCACTCCAGGTGGAGAATTCAAAGTCCATCTCTAAGAGTGGCTCAGTAGCATCATGACTAACTATTCAAGCAGAGTCCTGAATGATTAACCTGGATGTGTGGCACAAAATGGGAGAAATAAGTGGAAAAGTCATATGTCACCTCCTCCTCATCCACCTACTTGTAGCAGGTCCACAGCAATATTGGTACGGCTACCTACTATACAGTCCATATATAAACAAAGTCACATCTTCACATTAAGGACACTGTCCTTATAAGGATACTTATCACCCAAAATGGGACAGATGTTCAACAAGTCTGGCATCTGAAAACTGGATGGCCATGAAACACTGTGAAACATGAACAGCAGCAGAACTGTATTCAATCACAATCCATAACCTCACAGACACTAAAAGTGGAATGAAGTAGAGTCCAGAGATGGGGCAATGTAAGATTATTGAAGACCACCAAGAAGACCATTAAAATAAGGGCATTTCAGAATGTTATAGTCCATCATGTCTGTGCTGGATTTTTGAAAGAACTATCCAACTGGTTCCCTTTTTGTTTTCTCCCCATAGCCCAGTAAAGATTTCCTCTTCAGATAATTTTCTGATCCACTTTTACAAGTTACTGTTTTTATGAGTCATTAGCTAATCAATATTGGCCATAAACTGACACAATAATATTCTCTGGTGACAATTGCAAGAATTGAGGTGTAACCCAGTCCTGAGGACAAAATTTCTCAACAACAACATTCCAGGTAAATCTCTGATCTAAACTTGATGCTAGAGTGTTCTTAATGTGAAGATGGGAGTTTGTTTACACAAGGACTGTGCGATAGTTAGCCTTACCAATATTGTCATGGACACAGGAATCTACTACAAGTAGGTGGGCTGAGTACAAGGTCAAATGTGTTTTTCCCATTTGTTTTTTTCTCTCACTGCATACAGCACATCTTCTTTAATCTTTTAGAACTCAGCCAGAATTGTACAGAATACCATTATGCAAAATTTTGCTAATGGTTGTTCTACTCTCACTTAGTGGTACTAAAGGGCTGTACAGCAATCCAGTTTTGAATGTAAATTGCAACATATCAACTCCAGATAACAAAAAAAAACACTTGTGTTCATATATCACCAAATGTGTCCACAAACATCTCAAAACTACTTTCAGCCAATAAAGTAATTTTGAAGTGTACACATTGTTGTAATTTAGGAAATGTGGTTAAGAGACTTGCTAACATAGCAGGGATCTCTTGGAGTACATATCAAAGAAGCAAATTATCAAAATTGAATTATTTTGCTAAATAGATGTGGATAATTTTTTTTAAATACCATCATTGACACTGATTTGATTGGCCCTGTTTTCTGACGTTTGCAAGTTTGAAGGACAGTCACCCAGTCGCAGAGACAACCAAGATAACAAGAAAAAGTTAAAGGAGACACTCAGTAATAAAAAGAAACATATGCAGTTGAAATTTTCAAAAGACTGTAGTTCATTTAGAAATTGCAAACAATTGTCATGACAATTTACTCCAGGGGCATGAATTCTGGACATGCAAGAAATATAGAATAATGGTTAATTAAAACACAAAAAAACACACAAATGAACCTGAAATGATAGGCAATTGCACTTCACTTAAGGAAAGAGTAAACTAGGTCCGTAAATATCACATTACAGAGAAATTGAGAGAACCAAGCCACTTGCCAGCAGCATTAAACAGTGTCATAATTTATGGAGTATGGAGATCATAATCTTTAATTGATGTTATCTTGAGTATTTGTGAAAAAAATTCATTTTGTCAAAGTTTTTTGTTTTGTGCTCATTAGGTCAATTCGCAAGAATACAAATAAAGTGGAAAACCAATATTTACACTGTATAAGAGGAGAGTGTTGATTTGTTAATAACTGGATTCTGATTGATGGAGGCATTGCCATGGAGAATGCAGCAGCTAGTGATAATTGACAATTAACTGTCAGGCTTTGTTTATATTTCAAAGCAGAAAGGTTGACTGTGATTAGTCAGAGCATTGACATGAGAAATTAACCAGTGAATATTTGTCACCTATTTTGTTGAGTTGGAACAGATGCAGTGAGTGCACAAATTCTTTAGAACAGAACAACAAATGCATCTTTTTTCAGCAATACCCAAGTTCTGTACTAACAAACAATTATATAATATTAACTAGCTAATTAAAGATTAATTTATCTTGTTCTCAGCAATGTTGAAAAACAAACTGTAACTCATGATTAATCATGTAAATTGGTAGCTACACTGAGAGAAATTGTGTGAAAATAAACGCAGATAAGGTTGTGCTACTGTAATATTGAACTGAAATATCAGATTGAACTCAGTAAATGCTAAATCCAGAAATGATTTAATTGCATAACAGTTTACTCTAATGATAATGATCTTCACATATAATGATTCATAAAAATTATGTAACATCAAAGAGGTAGGTTTTAAGGACAGTTTTAATGAAGGAGAAAGAGCCAGAGAGGTCTATGGAGATGATATTAAAATTTAAGACCTTTGCCTAAAGGTAAAACCACCAGGATTGGAGCAAAATAGAGTTCAGAGATGGGTGCATGTACACCTCCTTTAAAATAAGAGAATCTTAGAATGACACAGAACAGAAGAAATTCCTGTGCTGACTCTGTGAAAGACTATTCAATTAGATCCCATTTCCTATTTTCTCCGCATAGCCCAGAAAAGGTTTCCTCTTCAGGGATTTTCCAATTCCCTTTTGAAAATTACTTTTGAGTCTGCTTCCACCACTCATCTAGATGGTGCATCCCAGATTATAACACTTGCAACATACTGCATAATGTTTTTCACTCATCTTTACTATGGTTCTTTGGCAATCACCTTAAATCCATGTTCTTGGGTTGCCAAGCCTCCTGCTACTGTAAACAGTACTCCATTAAACTCCTCTGAGACTTTGGACAGCATACCTAATCTTTCCATAACCTTCTCTGTTCTAAGGAAAACAAACATAGTTTCCCCAGAATTTCCAATAACTGAAGTCTTTTATCCATGGTACTACATAGATACATCTCTCAAAGACCTTGACCTCCTTCCTAAAGTGTTGTACCCAGAATTGAACACAATCGTCCAGCTGGGATAAACCAGTTTATAACAGTTTAGTATAACTTCTTAGATTTTATACTCTATAACAATATTTACAATGCCTAAAGAATCTGGGTGCCTTTTCAACTTGTACTGCCATCATTGAAGATTCATGCATGTAAACCTGACACACTACTTTGCTGTATAATAATTCCCCCCAAAATGTAATAGTTTGCACTTCTTTTCCCTAAGTCTTCCCATTTCATTCGTCTATCTATGTCCCCCTGAAATCTGATAATTATTGTTTGTTTCACTTTCAACTTTTGTGTCATCTGCAAACTTCTAAACGAGCAAGTCTAGGTCATTTAAATGGAAGGAAAGTAGCAGCTGTCTCATTAAGATAGGTCCCTCCAGGATACTACCACACACAATCGTTCAGTCTGAAAAAAATAATTGTCCATGTTATTCTTGCTTTTTGGCACATAACATTAAGTTGTTGCTGCAACAGAAGCCGTGTACAGAGATAATGGGTGAACACAGATCAGGAAACTAGCAACAGAGTTTTTGATGATTTCAGTGTTTGGAAGATGAATACAAAAGGTCACAGTTGATACTTGAAGGAATGATAGGGTGGATGAGGCGTTCAGTGGCAGATAGTCAAGGCAGGGTTGATAGTAACTGAGGCTGCACAGATGATCTTTTTTGATGAAGAGGAAATAGATCAGAGGGTAAACACAGGGTCAAATGTTGATGATGAAAATGGTCTGATTCAGCCTGACACAATGGCCGGGGCAATGGAATCAACAGCATAAGAAAGTACAATGTGATTGGATGGAGACATGGCAATGGCTTTGGTCTTCCCCATTCTTTTCTTGGTGAATATTGTGGTTTCACTAGGGGCCAGATTTCAGACAAACTTTACAATCAACAAAAAAATTCTGTAAATCACAGCGAGGTAGGCAGGATCCATGGAGAGAAAGCAAGCTAACGTTTCGAGTTTAGATGACTCTTCATCAGAGTTGAAGTGAAGTGTGGAGAGGGCAGCATTTATGCTATAGAACATGGAACAATACAGCACAGAACAGGCCCCTCAGCCCTCAATGTTATGCCAATCTGTAAACTAATCTAAGCCCATTCACCTCCACTATCTCATTATCATCCATATCCTTATTCAAGGACTATTTAAATGCCCCTAATGTGGCTGAGTTAACTACATTGGCAGGCAGGACATTCCATGCCCTTACCACTCTCTCAGTAAAGAACCTGCCTCTGCCATCTGTCTTAAATCTACCACCCCTCAATTTGCAGCTATGCCCCCATGTACAAGCCGATGTCATCATTCTAGGAAAAAGACTCTCACTGTTCACCCTAACTAATCCTCTGATCATCTTGTAAATCCCCTCTTAGCTTTCTTCTCTCCAATGAGAACAGACCCAAATCTCTCAGTCTTTCCTCATAAGACCTTCGCTCCAGACCAGGCAACAGCCTGGTAAATCTCCTCTGCACCTTTTCCAGTGCTTTCACATCATTCCTGTAATGGGGAGACCAGAACTGTACACAATATTCCAAGTGCATTTTGTACAGTTGCAGAATGACATCACAACTCCGGAACTCAATCCCTCTACCAATAAAACCTAACACACCGTGTGCCTTCTTAACAGCACTATCAACCCGGAAGGCAACTTTCAGGGATCTATGTACGTGGACACCAAGATCCCTCTGCACATCCACACTACCAAGAATCTTTCCATTGACCCGGTATACTGCCTTCCTGATATTCTTCCCAAAGTGAATCACCTCACATTTATCTGCATTGAACTCCATTTGCCACCTCTCAGCCCAATTCTGCAGTTTATCCAAGTCCCCCCGCAACCTGCAATATTCTTCCACACTGTCCACCACTCCACGACTTTAGTACCATCTGCAAACTTACTAACCCACCCACCTATGCCTGCATCTAAGTCATTTATAAAAATGTCAAATAGCAGTGGTCCCAAAACAGATCCTTGTGGCACACCACTAGTCACCGGACTCCAGGCTGAATATCTTCCATAACCACCACTCATTGCCTTTTTACAGAAAGCCAGTTTCTAATCCAAACTGCTAAATTACCCTCAATCCCAGGCCTCCACATTTTCTCCAATAGCCTACCATGTGGAACCTTATCAAAGGCTTTACTGAAGTCAATGTTTACCACATCAACTGCCCTACCCTCATACATATGCTTGGTCACCTATAGTTTGGAGGAGCTTGGGGCTGGTGGAATGCTGGGGGAGAAGAGGTGTTGAAAATTCAGATTAAGTATAGAATGGCAGAACAATGGTGTATCTAACTGCCAGACTGGAAAGAACAGACAGTCCCACCAGGGTGTGGCGAGGGGCTGAGAGGACATGGTGACAGAGAATGTAACCAGTAAAGCTAAAAGTCAGGGAAGGAACGGGAATGGGTTCACAATTTGAAGATGTTGAACTCAATGTTAAGTCCAGATGGCTAAGTGCCTAGTCTGAAGATGAGATATTGTTCCTCCAGTTTGTGTTGTGATTAACTAGAGCAATGCAGCATGTGAAGGACAGACAAGTGAGCATGTGAGCAGCAGGCTGTGTTAAAATGACTGACTATGGGAAAGTCGGGGTCATGCTTATGCATGGACTGGAAGTGTTCTGCAAATTGATCACCCAGTCTGCATTTGGTTTCTCCAATGTGGAGTAGGCCACATTGGGTGTAGCAAATTGGTTGGATCAGATTGGAGGAGGTACAGGTGAAATGATGTTTCACCTGGAAAGACTGTTTAGCCCCTTGGATAGTGAGCAGGGAGGAGGTGAAGGGGCAGGTGTTGCACTTTCTGCGGTTACAGGAGAAGGTGATGTGGGAAGGGGGTGTGTTGTTGGTGGTCGAGGAATGGAATAGGGGGTTCCAGAGGGAACAATCCTTGCAAAATGCAGATGGGGGAGTGAGGGGAGGATGTGTTTGGTGATGGCGGGCTGCTAGAGATGTCTGAAATGGCAGAGAATGATCCTTTGAATGCAGACACTGGCGTTTTTTTTTTTGGTTCTCAATACAAATTCCAGCATCTGCAGTAGTTTGTTCCTAAACTTTACAACAAACCCTTTCAAGTCTAATTCACAAGACCATTCTGTATCTTATGTACAAACCTAGTTCTGACATAAATTCCTTGTTTAGCAAAGTATAAGAATGCATTAGAAGCAGCTCAGAGAATGTTCACTCAAGTAATAATTGGGATGGAAATGGGGTGGGAGTTATCTTAAAGGTTGGACAGTCTGAGTGTGTATCTGATGGTGTTTAGAAGCTTGAGAGGAACGTTTATTGAAATATATGAGATCTTGAGGCAACTTGACAAGGTGGAGGCAAGGTTGCTTTGGTTGTGATTTAGAGCAAGGGAACACAGTTTAATAATAGAGTTTAACATTTAAGACCACTGATCCGAGGAGATTATTTTTTCCTCAGGGTGTAGTGGTTCTTCAGAACTCTCTTACTCAGAGACTATAGTAGATCATTGAATATTCTGAAAGCAGATGTAGGTAGAATCTTGACAAATGAGTTAAACATAAATAGAGTAGGCAGAAAAATGGACATTGAGATCATATGTTCACATGGACATTGGTACGTAAAGTTGTAAACCAGCTAATGCTGAGATGCTCTGAAACTTAAAGAAATGTTTTAGATTTGCTTTAGATTTTGATGATGGTTGTTAAGAATCAGCTTACTTTTATGTCACTGTTTGTATCGCAATTTGTGTCATTATTTAACAATATTATTTAATAATATTAGCATCAAATGCATACTTCTACAGAAAAAGAGCAGTTAGGCCTAACAGATCAATGAGAAAGTGAGGACTGCAGATGCTGAAGAGTCAGAGTTGAAAAGTGTGGCCCTGGAAAAGCACAGTAGGTCAAGCAGCATCTGAGGAGCAGGAGAGTTGACATTTTGGGCATAAGCCCTTCATCAGGGACCTAACAGATCAACGCCATGATTTAAACATTAGTCCATCCACTTCCCATTCCGCTTAATTCTTTCCTCCGAAATCCCACTATTTCCCTCTCCCTTTTCAATGCATTCAGTCTGCCTTTGAATGCCCTCAGCTTCAATCACTCCAGGTCACATGGAATTGCACATTCTCACTAATTTCTGTGTAAAGACAGTCTGCCTAAATGCTTCATTTCATCAGTCATTGAAGGACTTTTGTTATGTCCCCTTTGGTATTAAATAACCCACCAGAGACAAGGAGCCCCACTTGCCTTAATGGCAGGCTTTACAACTAGACAGTACAGATGAATAACTTATTCCATCTGGATTCAGACATCATAGAAAGAATCTTAATATTATACAGCACAATGGAAATAGTTTTCCACGTGAACCTTAAACAATATCATAATTAACTGGGAGTGGCTTCCACTGTGAGATAAAATATCAAGGATCCAAAATGTCTCTTGCTACCTTAAACTGTAATATTTCAGGCAAGTAATTGGGAATAATCCACCTCGTGAGGTACTATTGTCCTGTAGCTATTGTTTCAGCTGGACTGGGTTATAATAGAGGAAAGTGAGTACCGCAGATGCTGGAGATTAGAGTCAGAGTGTGGTGTTGGAAAAGCACAGCAGGTCAGGCAGCATCCAAGGAGCAGGAAAATCGACGTTTCTCTCCCCCTACCTTACCCCAGTTCCAACCTTCCACCTCAGCACTGTCCACATGATCCGTCTCCTCTGTCCATCTTCCTTCCCACCTATCCACTCCACCCTCCTCTCTAACCTATCACCATTACCCCCACCTCCATCCACCTATTGCACTCTCAGCTACCTAGCCCCCAGCCCCACCCCCCTTCCATTTATCTCACCACCCCCGAGGCTCCCAGCCTCATTCCTGATAAAGGGCTTTTGCCCAAAACGTCAATTTTCCTGCTCCTCAGATGCTGCCTACCTGCTGTGTTTTTCCAGCACCACATTCTTGGGTTATAATAAAATCATTTTATAATATTCATTAATTTGAAGCAGGAATTGCTGACTGTACCGGCCTTTATTGCTCGTTCGTAACTCTCCTGGAAAATTCTTGGTGAGCTTCCGTCTTTGACCAGTAGTCCTCTGGGAATAGGGACACCTGGAATGCTGTTAGGAGGGGAGTGCTAAGATTTTGAACCAGTGGTAGCAAAGAAATAATGTCATGATATAGTTCCAAGTCAGGATGGTGTGAGGCTTGGAGAAGAACTTGCATGTGGTGCTGTTTTCATGTTCCTGCTGCCATTGTCCTTCTGGATAGAAGTGGTCATGGGTTTGGAAGGTGTTGCCTAAGAAGCTTTGGTGAATTTCTGCCAAACAAACAGGTTGTGTTGTCCTGGATGGTGTCAATCTTCTTGAGTGCTGTTGGGGCTGCACTCATCCAGGCAAGTGGGGGTCATTCCATCACCATTCCTGACTTGTGCCATGTGTCTTGTGGAAGGACAGTGGATTCTTAAACTCTAACCTGCTCCTTTAGCCACCAAATTTATTTGCTTAGTTCAGTTTGGTTTCTTTTCAATGGTAAACCTCAGATTGTTGATTGTGGGAGATGGTGATGTCATTGCATATCTGGGAACAATGGTTAGATTCTCTCTTGTTGGAATTGGTTGTTGCCTGTCTCTTGTGTGACATGAACATCATTTGCCAATTGTTAGCCCAATATAGTCCAGGTCTTACTGCACTTGGACATGAAATCCTTTGATACCTGAGGAGCTGCAGATGGTGCTGAACATCAGTGAACATTCCCATATCTGAACTTAAGATGGAGGGAAGGTCATTGATGAAATAATGGAAGTTGTTGGACTAAGGGCACTACCTTGAGGAACTCCTGCAGAGATGTCCAGGAGCTGAGATGGCTGACCTACAACCAGAACCATCTTCCTGTGTGCCAGGTATGACTCCAACCAGTGGAGAGTCTTCCCCAGATTCCCACTGATTCCAGTTTTGCCACACTCCATCACGTGTGGCCTTGATACCAAGTGCTGTCACTCCCACCTCTCCTCTGGAATTCAGCTCTTTTGATCATGTTTGAATGAAAGCTTTGATAAGGTCAGGAGCTGAGTGGCTCTGGCAGAACACAAACCGAACATCAATGAGCAGATTATTGCTGAGCAGGTATTATTTGATAACAGAGCTGATGACATCTTCCATCACTTTGCTGATGTTGCAGAGCAAACTCAATGGACTGAATGGCCTAATTCTGCTCCTCTATCTTATGGTCATACATGTTATGGATTGAAAGTTAACTGAAAAGGTGGCAATTATCTGGTTTAGATCTGTTCTGCTCTTTGTGCTCAGTATGTACATGGGCAAATTTTCAATTGTCAGGCAGATGGCAGGGTTGCAGCAGTGATGGAACAGCTTGACGAGGAATTTGGCTAGGTCTGAAGAATTAGTCTTCAATAATATCGCTGGAAATGTCAGGGCCCATAGCCTTTGCAGTATCCAGGGATTTCAGCTACAAAGTGAATTGAATTGTTTAAAGACTGGCATCTGTGATGCCGAGGACCTCAGGAGGAGGCTGAAATGGATTATCCATTTGGCACTGTGGTCTGTAAATGTACCTCAGCCTCGTCTTTTGCACTGGGATACTGCTCTCCCACGTCATCGAGGCTGGGGATACTTGTGGAGTCTTCTCCTCCAGTGAGTTGTTTAATTGTCCACAACCACTCACAATCGGATGTAGCAGGACTGCACAGTTTAGGTCTGATTAAGATCAGATGTGCGCAGTGGGATCAATGAACTCTGTCTTTTGCACGCTGTCCGCACTCTTTGGCACACAAGTGGTCCTGCATTATAACTTCAACAAGTCAACATCTCATTTTCAATTCTGCCTGCAGTTGCTCATGATAGGATGCCCAGCACACTTCACTGAATGAAGGTTGAACCCTTAGTTTGATGGCCATGATTGAGTGGGGATAATGCTAGGCCATGAGGTTGTACATTGTGTTGGATTATGAACTGTTGCTGCTGGTGACGGCCCACAGAATCTTAGGATGCCCAGTCTTGAATTGCTAGATCTGCTTGAGTCCATCTTATTTAGCACAATGATATGATTGTACCACACAGTATAGGAGGTTATCCTCAATGTGAAGGTGGGACTTTGGCTGCTTGTTATGGACCAGACCAGACCCTCTCGAAATATTTTAAGATGGTGGCCTAGACTCTAACTTTTTCTTATGTTAAAGGCAACTGTAAAATGCCATGTTCCAGATGCAATTCAATTGTCAAACTACTTGATGTTAATCAAAACACAATTTATTCAAGCACTATAGTTAAAATACAACTCTTCTGGAAATCTTAACAGAATAATAGATACTGTAATTATTACTAATTAACTGTTCCGATATAGTAATGTCTCATGCCTTGCCAGATTTTCTCACATGTAATGCCCACAGTAGGAAGATAACCCCCAGCTTGTAGCTGTACTCAAGAAAGGTGAGAAAATAGCTTCTACTTCTTCAAGACTCTAGCAGGTCTTGCTGAATCTAAAAGCTGAAAATATCACTAATACTCTGGATCTGTGAGAGCTGGCCACCTCCATTCAGGCTGCTTCTATTGTTTCCACTTTAAAAAGGCCTCACAAGCTATTTACATTACCACAGACTGCTCGGTACCTCTCGTTCAATCTCTCTCTTAAAAGAAACCAGGTAAAAATGCATCTTTTAAAGCCACAGCATCGTTACACCACTCAAACACTGGGCTATGTAACAACACACAAATCAGTCACCACACCATGCTGGACGTTTTGGAGATAAAGAAAATTATTCCCATGTGCAGACTCACCTACACTCACCTATCCACACCCTCACATCCAAACCCTCATCATCAATCTCCTCCCACACCTACATCCCTGACCAATCCACACAGACCATCCCACATCCCCACCCACAACTCACTGCCAACCTCAACCACACCCAGGACTTCACACCCACTTACACCCCTACCTACACCCATATCCAGAATGCCACATCTACCTACATTCACACTCACACCCAAACACTCCCATCTCCACCCACGCCCACACCCTGAACCTTACACCCACCTAAACCACCTCCTATGTTCATCCTGCTCTTTCTTCATAACCCTGTACATTTCTTTTCTCGGCAAATATTTATCCAAGTCTCTATGAATGTGGAGCACGATTCAAAAGACAAACTCATTTAGGTATCTCATAATCCTTAGAATTTAATGATGCATTCTAATCCATTCATTGCCATATAAGAAAAGGATGAGCAAAGATTTGTCCAACAGTTTCTGATTAATCAAATTACCTTAGGCTTTACTATCAAGCTTTACAGTAATGTTGAGGTCAGTACTGGAGGAGGATACAGTCGGCTGATAGTAATAATGACACAACAACCTGGGAGCAAATAATTAGATCCCAAATGTCACCAGTGCAATCAGGAGCATGCTTCCATTGTAAGGTCATCGTTTCATACATCCTGAGATTATCAACAACTCAATACAGCATAGAATCATTGTATGATTGAATAAAAGAATGATTAAAGCACAGACCCTTCAGCCTGTTGTGTTTACGCTAATTGTCTGTAGAATCAACACAACTAGTCCCACCCATCCCCTCCACCCCTCAAACCCCTGCAAATACATTCTGTTTAAAAAATGACCCAATATCTTTTTGAATGCCACAATTGAATCTGCATTCATCACATTCACAAGGCCATACATTCCTTACCCTAACCACACTCTGCATAAAAAGATTATCCAGATGTCACCATTGCTTCTTTTAGCACTCACCTTGAATCAGTGACCTTTGCTTAAACACCCTGACCTTAAATTTACCTGGACCACCTTTGACACCTCCCTCCCCTTCCTGGACCTCTCCATCTCCATTAATGACTGACTTGACACTGACATTTTTTACAAACCCACCGACTCCCACAGCTACCTGGATTACACCTCTTCCCACCCTACCTCTTGCAAAAATGCCATCCCGTATTCCCAATTCCTCCACCTCTACCGTATCTGCTCCCAGGAGGATCAGTTCCACCACAGAACACACCAGGTGGCCTCCTTCTTTAGAGATCGCAATTTCCCTTCCCACGTGGTTAAAGATGCCCTCCAACGCATCCC
>NC_057729.1:56227961-56290275 GCF_004010195.1 Chiloscyllium plagiosum | reverse complement strand
TTCCGCCTTGGAACACTTCAACCCTAGGGCATCAATGTGGACTTCAATAGTTTCCTCATTTCCCCTTCCCCTGCCTCACCCTAGTTCCAGACTTCCAGCTCAGCACTGTCCCCATGACTTGTCCGGACTTGTCCTACCTGCCTATCTCCTTTTCCACCTATCCCACTCCACCCTCTCCTCCCTGACCTATCACCTTCATCCCCTCCCCCACTCACCTATTGTACTGTATGCTACTTTCTCCCCACCCCCACCCTCCTCTAGCTTATCTCTCCACGCTTCAGGCTCTCTGCCTGTATTCCTGATGAAGGGCTTTTGCCTGAAACATCGATTTTGCTGCTCTTCGGATGCTGCCTGAACTGCTGTGCTCTTCCAGCACCACTAATCCAGAATCTGGTTCCCAGCATCTGCAGTCATTGTTTTTACCTACAGGAGAAGTAGCAGCAGGAGTGTACCACAAATGTCGTGAAACCAGCCCTGCTGTTCAATGTAATCATGGTTGATCTTAGGCTTCAATTCTACTTTCCCGTCCACTCCCCATATCTCTTGACTCCCTCAAGAAGGATTGTCCCTCCACAGACCCCTCCATCTATGGGAATAGTTTCTCCCTATCTATTCTTTCTTATCTCTCGTGATGCTGAATGCCACATTTCCTTGCTTTGCTGCATAAGGCAATTAGTACCTGAAAGGGTTAACTAATATTACAATGGAATTTCATTCCCATCAGGATGGAGGAGTCTGCAAGAAGTTCTGTGTTTGTTACAAATTCCGTGAGAGAACATTTCAGTAACCATAACATGTAATTACTTTAAGTTTGAGCCTGATTGCCTTTCAAGAGACAATCATATGCAATAGACACATGAGGGCTCTTGAGGAGCAGAGGTAGTGTAGACACAAACAACGTGAGTTCACATGATCCATGAGTATGTAATAATACCATTGATCAGAAAGTAAGAGATAATACTGATAGCTCTTGAGTGTTATGTATGAAACCTTTTCTATTTACATAGGACGTCATGTGGGTGCCCTTCCTCACCTGGTGTCAGTAACTGAGACTGATACCAACAGGAAAGATTGGAGGCAGTGAATTAACCCAAAGTTTCTCAGATGGTTCTAGTGAACATGACAGCTACAAAAAACACTGAATCATAGTCATACAGCACGGAAACAGACCTTCGGTCCTACTCATCTCTGCCAACCAAGTTTCCCAAACTAAAATTAATGCCACGTGCCTGTGTTTGGCCCATATCCCTCTAAATCGTTCCTATTCATATACCTATCCAAATGTCTTTTAAATATTATAACTGTACCTGCAACATCCATCACTTCCTCTGGCAGTTCATTCCACAAACGAAATATCCTTTGTGTGAAAAAGTTGCCCCTCAGGCCCCTTTAAAATCTTTCTCCTCAAAATTTAAAAATATGGCCCCGACCCTCAGGAATAGACACTGCCATTCACCTTATCTATGCCCTCCATGTTTTTATAAACCTCCATAAGGTAACCCCTCAAACTCCTATTCTCCAGAGAAAAATGTCCCGTCGTATCCAGCCTCTCCTTATAGCTCAAACCCGCTAATCATAGCAACATCCTGCTAAGTCTTTTCTGAACCCTCCTTAATTTAGTAACATCCTTCCTATAGATTAGATTACTTACAGTGTGGAAACAGGCCCTTCGGGCCAACAAGTCCACACCGACCCTCCGAAGCACAACCCACCCAGAACCACTCCCCCACATTTACCCCTTCACCTAACACTACGGACAATTTAACACGGCCAATTCACCTAACCCGCACATTTTTGGACTGTGGGAGGAAACTGGAGCACACCCATGCAGACACGGAGAGAATGTGCAAACTCCACACAGTCAGTCGCCTGAGGCGAGAATTGAACCCAGGTCTCTGGTGCTGTGAGGCAGCAGTGTTAACCACTGTGCCACCGTGCCGCCCACTATAGCAGGGTGACCTGAACTGTACACAATACTCACAGCTTTGGAAGACATGAATCTTTCTGAAGTGTAATAGGGGACTAATCTGAGCCAGATCATACAGTCTCAAAGTCATTCAATGCATTTCAAATGACACTGGCCTCCCCAAAGCCAGTAAGTCTTTCCTTAAACAACAGGACCAAAAATGTTTATAGTATTCCAACTTGTACAATAGTAGTTTGTACAATATTAGCAAGACCTCCCTTTTTATTCTGTTTTCCCTTTGAAATACAGACCAACATTCCATTTGCCTTCATTATTACCTGCTGCATTTGGATGTTCACTTTTTGTGATTCATGCACAAGGACTCACAAATCCCTCTGTACTGTAGCTTCCTATAGTCTTCCTCAATTGAAATAATATCCAGTTTTTCTTTCCGTTCTTCCTGCTAACATATATAACCTCACAATATATTCCATCTACGAACCTTTTGCCAACTCACTTAATCTGTCTATACCTCCCTAGAGACTCTTTGTGTCATCTTCACTACTTGTCTTCCTGGCTATTTTTATGTCAGCTGGAAACTTGTTGTTAACCTATTCACTCCCATCATCCAAGTCAGTAATACATCTAAATAATTATTGCTGCGACACTGATCTCTCTGGCACTCACTAGATATAGATTGTCAACCTGGAAATGTCACCCTTATCCCAACTCTCTGTTTTCTATTAGTTAGCCAATTCTCAATCTGTCCTAATATACTACCCCCAACACCGTTGGCTCTTACCTTATCAAGTAACCAAATGTTTGATATCTTATCAAATGCCTTTTGGAAACTCAAATATACGCTATCTACTCATTGCCCTTTGCTTGTTACTTCTTCAAAGAATTCTAATAAATTTGTCAGACATAATTTCTCCTTGTTATTGTTGTGAAACCTGGAACTTGGAAGTCTGTCAAAGAAGGACATTGGATTTCTTATTAGATGTCTTTGAAGCATACTTGGAATATTATGGAGCATTTTCATGCCCAACAATGAAGTAGCAAAATGTGCTGAATAATTTCATTCATCGTCTGTCAAAGCTACCTCAGCCTGCTTGGCCATGTCACCTGACTTCCCTCATAATGGCTTATCCATTAGATCATGCAGTAAGCTCCTGTGGGACATAGGAAAAGAGGATGACCCGAGATGACCTGGAGTCAGTTTATCAGTACAGACAATCCATGGGTTATTAAAGGGTTCCATCCCTGAGTATGTTTGAAAGTTAATTTGTATGCAAGTCAGAGCATAATACGGTACAATATTAAATAGCCATTCATAAATAAGGGTGAATGTTTGCATGTTGGATCCTTATAATTAATATTAATGTAGGATCTCATTCATAAGTACAATAATTTGTAAGTCAGACACTCAAAAATCAGGATCTGTCTTAGAGATCTCCAGCTCCAGTGTACAGGAGAGAATGGAGTGCTCTAATTGCCTTATGAATCTCTACATGGAGCAGCTACTCAGTCTAAGTAAGTCAACCTGCCCTGCCACATTCAACAATTTTTATATCTATATCACATGGTCTCTTCTCTTTTAGAATTGTATTTGTTTTATAATATTGCTGCTTCTTGTTCTTTCTCCCACTTTACACTTCTCTGTATTAAACTTCAAGTGCTACATGTCAACCAGTTCAACAGCCCATCTATATCCCTTTGAAGCCCATCTCTAATCTTTACTCAGTTAACAATGTTTTGATGTTTAATGTCATCTGCAAATATTTAAATTATGGTGTCCTCATTGAAATCAATGTCATTGATATAGATTAAGAAAAGCTGTGGTCTTAATACCAAAGCCTTCAGTCTGAGAAATCACTAATCTCTGTTTTTTGACATCCATTTTGTATTCATGCTGTTCCTTTTATTCCACAGGATTTAACTTTGCTGACAATGTGTCACCTAGGACTTCATCAAATGCATCAATCATATTACTCTCATCAACGTTTTCTGTTATCTCATCAAAAAAACCTCAAATAAGTTACCAAACACAAATTTCCCTTATCAAATTCATGCTGGCTATCGTTAATTATCCCATTTTTGTTTTATTCTTGCCTGGCATTTGGGTATTGCTGACAATGCCAGCATTTATTGTACGTTCCCAGTTTCCATTGATCTGAGTGGCTTGTTCAGCCTTTTAGACTACAGTTCAGTGTCAACCATTTTACTGTGGTCCTGCAGTCACACATTGGCCAAATCAGTTAAAAATGGCAGATTTCCTTCCCAAATGGCCATTAATAAACCAAATGATGTTTCAATAACTATTGAAGATAGTGTTAATGTAGTATCACTGAAGGTATTTCTTTGTTGTTAGTTAATTGAATTCAAATTCAACCAACTTCCACAATGGAATTCAAACCCATGCCCCCAGGATAGTAGTATGGGCTTGGATTACTAGTGCACTGGTTATGCACCATTTTCTCTTGTCAAAATGACTCACAATTCTGTCCCATATTATATTTTCTAAAAGCATTCCCACCACTAAGATTAAACTATGTTGTATATATTCTTAAGCTTTTATTGAGCAGCTTTTATTGAGCAGGGGTGTAACAATTTTCACTTCTCCAGTGCTATGGCACCACTATATAGATAAGGAAGTTGGAAATTTATGACCAGTGCCTCTGCAATTTCCACCCTTACTTCCCTTAGATCCCACTGACCTAATTCTGATGATTTATCAATTTTAAAGACAGTCAGCTTTTCTAATCCTCAACTGTATCAATGTTCAGCCCATTCAATGTCTTTCACTGTGTGACTTTTGCAACATTTTCTTGCTTGGGTGTGACAGATGCAAAGTACTTATTCAGTATTTCAACCATGTCCCATACCCTCCACGTACCAATCTCTTTTTAGTGGCACTAATGGGCCCAACTCCTTTTATTTTACTATCTTTTTATTATTTATGAACCTGTAGAAGACTTTTGGATTCCATTTTATATTAGCTGCCAGTTTGTACTGAAACTCTCTCTCCACTTCACTTTTGCTCTTTTTCATTTCTCCTCTCAACTTCCCATATTTAACCAGGTTCTTATTGGTATTGTGAACCTGACATCTGTCATATACACCTTTTATCTCCTTCAGATTATTCTCTAGTTTGTCATCAAAGCTCCAGCTTTTCTTTGTCCTAACGATACGTATGAAAGAAATGGATGCACTTTAACACAGCAGAATATTCCTTTATATTTTTACTGTCAACCTTTGATATCTGGGCCAGATCCATCCTCACCCCTTTGAAATTGACTATCCTATAGTTAATTATTTTTACCTCAGGTTACTCCTTGACTTTTTCATAGCTAATTTAAACCTCACAATACGATAATTACTGTCTGTGAAATGTGTTCCTTCTGGCAATTGCCCCATATACCTCTCAGATATTCCTTTTTGACAATCCAAAAGGATTAGCTAAAGGATATTCCTTTTTGACAGTGCTGCTACTGGAGGGGGATTTGTTTCTCAGGTGTTGACAGCACTGCTGTCTGATGTTCAAATCTCTTGGGGAAAGTGAAATCCTACAGCACTTTAAGTCATGTGAAGTGAATTGAATAAATGAAATTTATACTAAGTGTTGCCCTCAATGTTTACCTTAGTGTGTATTGTAACAATTTAATCATCGTCTCATGTTTTCTGTAATAAAAATTGAATAAATGCACGTACAAAAACATGAGTACTTGATCCAATTTACAAGTACCGAGAATGAGGTATTGTTACAGCTTTAGCTAATTCTGTCATATAAGTACCTACAGGGCAATTTGAATCCATAAAAGCACAGTGACCAGAGAATTTGAAGGAGAAATTGATGGCATTGCTGAGCTATGATCTGTACTATGTGGAGTTTGTGCCGTTTTTTATGCACACAAAAAAGGAATTAAAATGATTCGCAATAATTAAGACCTACCACATTGGTAATAACTTATGTTACATGAGCAATGATTTGTTTAAATGTTTCCTGCTGTTTTTTAACACTTCATGAACATAAAAGGAGTGAGGAATGAAATTCCAATGGTATCAAACAATTTCAGACGACGTTAATGAACTGAGACAATCCAGACATAGCTATAAATCGGGAAGTGGAAGGGTGAGGAACTGAATAAAATTACAATCACCAGGGAAGCTGTACTGAGCAAATTATTGGAGCTGTGGGCTGATTGGCTAAGAGTCCTGATTGGCTAAGAGTCCTGATAGGCTAAGAGTCCTGATTGGCTAAGAGTCCTGATTGACTAAGAGTCCTGATTGGCTAAGAGTCCTGATTGACTTCATAGAACAGAGAAAAGTACAGGACAGAGCAGGCCCTTTGGCCCACGATGCTGTGCCGAGGTTTAATCCTAACGTAAAATATAATAACCTAACCTACGCACCCCTCAACTCACTGCTATCCATGTGCATGTCCAGCAGTCGCTTAAATGTCCCCAATGACTCTGCTTTCCCACCACCACAGCTGGCAACGCATTCCATGCATTCACAACTGTCTGCGTAAAGAACCTACCTCTGACATCTCCTTTATACCTTCCTCCTAATATCTTCAAACTATGACTCCCCATACCAGTCAATCCTGCCCTGGAGAAAAGTCTCTGGCTATTAACTCTATCTATTCCACGTATTATCTTGTATACCTCGATCAGGTCTCCTCTCTTCCTCCTTCTCTCCAGAGAGAAAAGTCTGAGCTTATTCAACCTTTCTTCATAAGGCAAGCCCTCCAGTCCAGGCAGCATCCTGGTAAGCCTTCTTTGCACCCTCTCCAAAGCTTCTGTATCTTTCCTATAGTAGGGTGACCAGAACTGGACACAATATTCCAAGTGTGAACTCACCAGGGATTTGTAGAACTGTAGCAAAACCTTGCAGCTCTTAAACTCAATCCCCCTGTTAATGAAATCCAAAACACCATATGCTTTCTTAACAACCCTATCTACTTGGGTGGCAACTTTGAGTGAACTATGTACTTGCACACCCAGATCCCTCTGTTCCTCCACACTGCCAAGAATCCAATCTTTAATCCTATATTCAGCATTTGTGTTTGACCTTCCAAAATGCATCACATTTATCCAGATTGAACTCCATCTGCCATTTCTCAGCCCAGCTCTGTACCCTGTCTATGTCGCACTGCAGCCTGCAATAGCCCTCGATACTATCGACGACATCTCCAACCTTTGTGTCATCTGCAAATTTACTAAGCCACCCCTCAACCTTCTCATCCAAGTCATTTATGAAAACTACAAAGAGCAGAGGCCCAAGAACAGCATCTACAACCACTCTCTGCCTTCTGTCAGCCAGCCAATTCTGAATCCAGATAGACAAATCTCCCCGTATCCCATACTTCCTGACTTTATGAATGAGCCTACCTTGGGAACCTTATAAAATGCCTTCCTGAAGTCCATATACACCACATCCACCGCTCGACCTTCATCGACCTGTCTTGTCACCTCCTCAAACATGGCATTGTGAGGCATGACCTGCCCCTCACAATGCCATGCTGACTGCCTTTAATCACACTGTGCTTTGCCAAATAGTAATAAATCCTATCCCTCAGAATTCTTTCCAAACTTTGCTGACCACAGACATAAGACTGACTTCAACCTAGGCTCTTAAAAGATGTGCCTAGTAAAATTTGTTATGCGTAGGTTTTAATGACCTATTATTCCTGAGATTCAAGAAAGGTTTCAGGAGATTGTAAATATTGACTGTAGCTCCTTTGTTCAAATAGAGAGACAGAAAGCTAGAATCAACTGGCATTTAGCTTAAAATCTATCATAGGGAATATGCCAGAAGCCATTATTAATGATTTTACAGCAGGACTCCTTAGAAAAGTACAAGGTAATCAAACAGAGTCAACAAGATCTTGTCAATAGCAAATCATGTTGAACATATTAATTGGAGTTGTTTGAGGAAGTAGTATGAGCTGTGCATAATGGAAACCGATGGATAAACTGTTCTTAGATTTCCAGAAGAAAAAGCATTTAAGGTACCACACCAAAGGTTATTTGGGAAAATATGAGCTCATAATGAAGGATGTAACATGTATAGAAGACTGGCTAGCTAACAGGCAACAAAGAGAGTAGACATATATCTGTCACGTTATGGTTGGTAATGAGTGGTGTGCTGCAAGGATTGGTGCTAGACCCTCAATGTTTAACAATTAATATAAATGATTTGGATGAAGGGACTTGAGGTATGGTGGCTAAATTTGCTGACGACATAAACAAAGATAGGAAAGTGAGTCAGAAAGAAGATATGAGAAAACTACAAAGAATTATAGAAACATCGAATAAGTGGGCAAATGGAGTATAATGTGGAAAAATAAGAACATAAAAATGTAACAGCATGAGAAATAGGAGCAGGGTTCGACCATCTGTCCCATCAACCCTGCTCCGCCATTCAATAAGATCATGGTTGATCTTTTCGTGAACTCAGCTGCACTTACCCACCCGCTCACTATAACCGTTAATTCCTTTATCGTTCAAAAATCTATCTTTGCCTTAAAAGCATTCAACAAGGTACCCTCACCTGCTTTACTGGCAGGGAATTCCACAGATTCACAACCCTTTAGGTGGGAAGAGGTTTCTCCTCAACTCAGTCCTAAATCTGCTCCCCATATTTTGAGAATATGCCCCCTTGTTCTAATTTTGCCCGCCAGTGGAAACAATCTCCCTGCTTCAATCTTATCTATTCCTTTTATAATTTTAAATGTGTTTGTAAGATCCCTCTCATTCTTCTGGATTCCAATAAATATAGCCCTCATCTACTCAATCCCTCCACACAAGCCAACCCTCTCAACAGTGGAACCAAACTAGTGAACCTCCTCTGCACCCCCTCCAGTGTCAGTACATCCTTTCACAAGTAAGGAGATGAAAACTATACACAGTATTCCAGTTGTGGCCTCACCAGCACCCTATACAGCTGAAGCAAAACATTCCTATTTTTAAAATCCATCCCTCTAGCAATGTCAAATTTTCCATTTTGACAGGAAGAATAAAAAATAAGTATATTATTTAAATAGTGAGAAATTGCAGAGTTCTATGTTGCTGAGGGAACTGTGTGTCCTCATGCATGAATCACTAAAGTTTAGTATGTAGATAAAGCAAGCAATTAAGGAAGCTAAATGAATGTTATCATTTATTGCAAGGGGAATTGAATACAAATGTAGGGAGATTATGCTTCAGATATAGAGAGCACTGGACATGTCACATCTGGAGTACTGTGCACAATATTTGATCCATCTCTGTATTGTGGGGTTTTGACTTCAGCAGAGTACTCGTACCTGATGAGCGAAATTAGATGTTAGTTATATATATTACAGTCAAAGGGACAGCAGTGCTTGGTCTAGTACGAAGCTTTTCAGATACAAACACACTTTAATCAGTATGTCATGCTTCAGGAGACCCAGTTAAGGAGGAGTCAGAGACCTTTATATCTTCAGGTCAGAAGCCATGATATGGTAATGATATCATGAACATGTCTCTTAAAGGTATACTGCATATTAGCTGTGAGATATAATGCAACAGTATTGGTCTCCTAACTTAAGGAAGTATGTAAATGTGTTGGAAGCAGTTCAGAGGTGATTTACTAGGCTAATGTCTAGAATGGGCAGGTTGTCTTTTGCGGAAAGATCGGACAGATTAGGCTTCTGTCCTCTGGAGCCGAAAGGAGTAGGAGCTGATTTTATTGAAAAGTGAGGGGTCATTTACTAAGGATGTGGAAAGAATGTTTCATCTTGTGACAGTATAGAACTATGTGTCAGTTTAAAAACAATCTATTTAAGATAAAGATGAGGAAAAGAGGGCTGTAAGTCTTTGGAATTCTCTTCCTCAAAAGACAGCGGAAGCAGAATATTAAATATTTTCAATGCAGAGTTAGATAAATTTTGGATATATTTTGGAAATTTTGATGAAGAGGTGGGAGTGTAACAGAGGTAGGTGAGAATGAAGAGTAGTCAGATCACCCATGATCATATTAAATTATTAAATGGCAGAGCAGGCTTCAGGGGCTGAATGGCCTCCTCCTCCTCCCAATTCATATTCTCATATGGATCAAGTGAAGCTGTTTTGTTTTCTGGGTACAATCGAGGCCTACAGGTTATAGGTATCTGCTCATTCATTCTATGTGGTCCTATCAGCTTTTGTAACATGAATGATAATCTGGCTAATACTTAAAAGCTGTGCTATTGTTGAAGGTATTACTATTGGGTAGATTGGCAGGTGGAGATCTCTGCTGTAATAACAGCAGGAGAGAATGTCAGGGAATTGCTCAATCATTTTACATTTAGATCAAATAACATCAGAAGAAGAAAAACATACAAAATCCCAAAGCACTTTACAGCCAAATAAATGCTTTTGAAATATAGTGTCTGCTGTGATGTAAGGAAACAGAGGAACCAATTTGTCCACATCAAGGCAACCATTCTCGCCTCACCTCTTGATTTCAGTTCCTTTGTCCATATTCAAACCAAGGCTCTAATAAGGTTTTGAAACTGAATTGTCCTGAAAAAGTCCAAACTGAGCATCAGTGAGAAGGTTATTGTTGAGAAAGGGCTATGCGTTTGCAACATAAATGACATCTTTTATCACTTTGTTAACCATTTAATGTCAGCTGATCAGGCAGTAATTGGCGAACTTGTCGTGCAATTGAATGTGTCATGCTTTCTATAGAAAGGGCATTCTGATCAATTTTCCTCATATGTTTGTAGATATCAGATTTATAGCTGTGCTGGATCAGCCAGGCCAAAGGGCACAGATAATTCTGGAGCAGAAATCTTTACTTTGCTGTGTCTAGTACCTTCACCCATTTCATGATGTCACATGGTGTGAATCAAATTGGCTGAAGACTGGGCTGTAGGAGGACTTCTTGTTGAAGATGCTTTTTGCACTGATGTGGTGGCTCTCTCCATCATTTACAGTTTGGATGTTTTGCAGGGTCCTCCCTTAGTTAGCTGTTCAGGACTGCATGTGGGAGTGCTTTGGTCTATCTATAGTATGCTGCATCGACTACAAATTGGAATCTCAGTTTTAGGCATAACTATTCTTGGTCCGAACATGCTGTCCTTCAGTGTGTTCCCTGATTTGATGATAAAGTTAGAATGAAGGGTATGCTGAGCCATCACTTTACAGATGTGTTTGAACTACTCATAACAGCCTTGTAACTGAGATGGATGGTCATGGGTTCTCTAAGTGGATTGCTGAGGTTGTGCTTTAGTGACAATGGTGCCATCTTCAAAGAGAAGAGATTATCTTTCTGTCTTCAACTGACCTTCCCTGACAGTAGTTTCATCTGCACCACATGAAACACAGCTAGAGGGCAGCTCATCACCATCTCCTCGAAGGCAAAAAGGGTACGAGATGCAAACACTGCCCTTGTCAACAATTCTTACATATGAAAATTTTAAAAAATCACCCTCCTCCCTCCCAGGCCACAGCAAACATGTTTCTGGACCTGGACATTGGCAAATTTCCAGATTTCCAGCTTATAGCCTGAAACTGTGCATCACTGAGGCAGTTTCAGGAAGATTTTCTCAGCCCAACCCAGAGAGAGTGAATGCCATGTCAATGCATCAAATAGCAAGACCTAAAAGTGGTGATGTCTGCTCATTGATGCAGTACCTAGCCCAGACAAAGGGAGGCAACCCACCCTCAACTCCATGGGCCAGTCATTCTACCTTGGCTCCTTCCTTTAGTGAATCAGGGATGAGTGGCACTCCATTGGCTTCCTTCTATTTTTCAGAGATCTGTTCCATTGCAAGCATTACACACGCTCGTAAATGGGGACCTATATGGAAAATCCAAAAAGAGAAACATGGCCTCCACTGTGGCCCCCATCAGTTCCTTGTTTCCATCACTGAAGACCAGGTTTCCTGTTGGTTTATGCAATGCTTGAGCCAAATAAGAAAGCAAGCAGCCTCAGAGCATGGCCACAAATATTGAGCTGTTTCTGGTGCTCCCGGCAGTGCCCATTTATTCAAACACATTTCTAAATGTAATTTGTGATTGACAGGCGATGTCGTCCTCTTGCTATTAGCAGCCCTGAACTTTCACATTTAAATAATCCCCATTATACAATTAGAACTGGGATCAAAGGAGTGGAAGAGACATAAGAAATTGGAATGGGAATAAGCCATTCAGCCCCTCCATCTGTTTCACCATTCAATAACATCACAACTAATTGGTTCCATTTTCCCTGCAATATCTCCATGATTGTTTCTCTTTGTGTTGAGACACCTGTCAATCTCAGTCATGAATCAATTCAGATTGACAACTATCAGCTCTCTGGAATAGAAAATTCCAACGATTCACCACTCACTGAGTGAATACATTTCTCTTCATCTCAAACTTATACAGCCAACCTTTTAAGTTGAGACCATGACACCTACATCCAGACTATCACAAACAGATTCTCTGCAGTAAACCTGTCAAAGATTTTATATGTCTCAATGAGACCACTTCTCATTTTTCAACATTTCAGAGAATATTAAGAATTCAGAAGAATTTCATTCTCAAACTCTCCCCATAGATAAAACCTCTCATCCCAGGAATCGAATGCAAAGATGTTCTTTCTTAGCTGAGAAGAAAGTGCACAATACACCAGATATAGTCTCACCTAAAAAGACCCATACAATTTCAGTAAGACTTTAGTATGATCCTCTAACTCCTTTGCAATAAAGGTAAACATTCTACTTGTTTTCTGGATGCCTTGATCAACCTGAAATTTAATTTTCTATGATTTGTGGAGCAGATTCTTCCTATTTGCTATCTAACACCTTGTTAAATAAAAGCCTATTCTTCCTAATGAAAAGAAAAACACACATGGTGAGGAAACCATTGTACTGGAAAATTAACATTTATTGTGAAATCTATAAAGGCATAGTGAAACAAAGAAGTAAGGGCCTGACTGAAACTGGGGGTATTGCAAGTATTGTAAACAAACAGAAAAATGTAAAGGCAAACTGACCTAACAGCAGACTTACAAGGCCAGTTGAACTACCATATCAACAATCAAGGAATGAGAAAAACAACTCCATCTATGGAAAGGAACTTGAATGTTCCAGACCTCTAACCTTGCAGGTGTTGATAAGAAGAAGCAAATTATAGTGTAAAGAGAATATGTGAAAGCTATCAAGCGCCCCTTACATGAGGCATCTTGCCAATGTATTGGGTCCCTTTGCAAAGGTCTGAAATGAACTTTTTCTTTGCTCTTGCTGGCATTTAATTTCCATAACAGTAAACTTGGGGGTTCATCTGGGATCCCATGACTGGGGAAGATTCTGAAGATTCCCAGGAGGTGTAGGTGCCAGGACTTTCACTTTATCTCGAGTGCTAAATTGGCCCCTTTGCGCGAGAGGGCTGGGAATCTCTGGATCGCCCCAGTGTCGGGGTCCTAATCAAATAGGGTCGGGGTAAGAGTCGTGGCTTAAGTAATCCTACATAGAGACTCGTTCTAGGAGAATAAATAAATCAGGAGGACGGTGCAGTGAACTCTTGCGCGTTATTCGAGCAAAACGCAAGGGAAAGGATTGCCATCTCTAGAATCAGTCTAAACATTATGGCACAGACGGGGAACACAGGGGGCTAACGCCTTCAACATATTATTTGGCTGACACCAATTGTTACAGTTAACCTGAGAATGTAACCTTTAAAAACAAATTTTGTGATTTACATATGAAAGAAGTGAAACTATTATGGTATTCGAACAGATGAAAGACTCAATAAACAATCAAGGTATTTTTCAATGTATAATTTCAGTTACATCCCACTGTAAACTTTTGCTATGAATTCTGTATCTTACAATTGTGTCCTCCACAATCACCTGATGAAAGAGCAGTGCTCCGAAAGTTAGTGCTTCCAATTTAACCTGTTGGACTATAATCTGGTGTTGTGTGATTTTTAACTTTGTACACCCCAGTCCAACACCAGCATCTCCAAATCAGAAACACAGGGGCTTCTTGACCTCCACTGGAAAGCCCATCACGCACCGTGGCCTAATTTCTGACCTCCTGGAAGTGGTCCTATTGCCTAAATCAATCGCTGCGTGTAAATGTGAAGCCCACACAAAAAATAACGATTCCATTTCTCAAGGCAAAGCGAAGGCAGACTCAGCGGCAAAGACGGCAGCCCAGCAGCCACCAAGTGATCAGTTTGACATGTGTATGACAAAAATTTGTACCCCAACAGCAGACATACGGGAGTTACAGTCACAGGCCATGCCAGAGGAGAAGCGTGAGTGGACAAGGACAGGGTGCAGCATGAGGGAAGGGGTGTGGTGTGGCCCTAATGGTAAACCCTGTCTACCTCAATCATTATTCCCATTCTATGTCAAACTGACACACGGTAAGGACCATGTGTCAAAAGGGAGGATGTATGACAGTATTTCAGCACACTGGTACACTAAGGGATTTACTAACTACTCCCAGAAATTTTGTGAACAATGTGTTATCTGTGCCACTAATAATTTGGGGAGGAGAATACAGATAAGTCAGGCAGCACACCCCCAACCCCAAAGACCATTTACAGATGGATTTTATTGAACTAACGCCCAGCGAGGGGAAAAGGTAATGTCTGGTAACAGTTGATATGGTTCCCAAATGGGTGGAAGTGTTCCCCACATCTAAACAGGATGCCAGTGCAGTAGCCAAGGCTTTGCTAACTGAAATAATTCCGAGATGGGGCATCCCTGAAAGGCTTAGTAGTGACAATGGGACAACATTTGTCAATAATGCCTTACAGCAGATCAGTGATCACTTGGGAATAAACATGAGACAATACTGTTCTGGATCAGTGGTGCTGGAATGCTGTGCTCTTCCAGCACCACTGATCCAGAATCTGGTTTCCAGCATCTGCAGTCATTGTTTTTACCCCTATGAGACAATACTGTGCCTACCACCCAGCGAGCGGTGGTGCAGTGGAAAGAGAAAATGCTACCTTAAAATATAAATTGACAAAATTTTGTGAGGAACTAGGGGTGACATGGACAAAGGCACTCCCGATTGTGCTAATGTATATGAGATCTAGAAGGAGAGGAAGAGCGAATTTTAGCCTGTTTGAGATTTTGTTTGGTAGGCCGCCCAGCACAGGAACTGGCCCAAGACCAGATAATAGGTAAGACAGATAACAGACCACTGTGAGAATGAGATGTTGTGTTACATATAAAACACTCTACATTTTTGTCCCAAATACAGAATCAAGTGAAGGCAGCACTACCCCAAACCAGCAGAAGGGAAACTGCATGATCTAGAACCTGGAAACTGGACAGTGGTGAAAGATTTCAGGAGGAAAAGCTGGAAGTGAAGAGGTGGCTGGGGCCATTTCAAATGCTCCTTACACCACAGACAGCTGTTAGGAACAGCGAAAAAGCCATGTGGATGTCATTGTTGTCATAAAATGACAAAAAGTCGGGAAATGTAATGGAAAATTAACATTTATTGTGAAATCTATAAAGACATAGGGAAACAGAGAAGTAAGGGCCTGATTGAAACTAGGGGTCTTGCAAGTATTGCAAACTAACAGAAAAATGTAAAGGCAAACTGACCTAACAGCAGACTTACAAGGGCAGTTAAACTACCATATCAACAGTCAAGAAATGAGAAAAATAACTCCATCTATGGAAAGGAACTTGAATGTTCCAGACCCCTAACCTTGCAGGTGTTGATAAGAAGAAGCGAATTATAGTGTAAAGGGAATATGTGAAAGCTATCAAGCATCCCTTACATGAGGCATCTTGCCAATGTGTTGGGTCCCTTTGCAAAGGTCTGAAATAAACTTTTTCTTTGATCTTGCAAGTATTTGAGTCGAGTCGATTTAATTTCCATGACACTATTCAGCTCATTATGTGCAAGATGGTTGAAGGAGCTATCCAATAAGATCAACACCTTATGTATTTTTTCATAATCATGCAATTTTTCTCTTTCCAAATATGTATTCAATTCCCTTTTGAAAGTTACTGTTGAATCTGTTTCCAGTGTCTTTTCAGGCAGCGTATTCCAGATCACAACAACTCTCTATGTAAAAACATCTCAGGATAACAGTATCTTTACAACATAGGAGGCTAATTGGTCCATTGTGTTTGCACTGTCTCTCCAAGTGCGTAGTGCACCCAGTACCACACCCCACCACTCCCTTCACCTCATAACTCTACGCATTCTTCCTTTTCAGATAATAATCCAATACCTCTGTGAATGCTTCATTAAACCTGCCTCCACCATACATGCAGGCAGCACATTCTGGATCCTAATCACTCACTGAGTGAAAAGTATCTCCTTGTCTCACCATTGCTTCTTTTGATAATACCTTAAATCTGTGCCCACTCGATCCTTTCACAAGCAGGAACAATTTCTCCCTATCTAATCTGTCCAACTTCATGATGATTTTGAATACGTCCATTTAATCTCCTCTCAACCTTCTCTTCTCTAAGAAGCACTTTCCCAACTCCCTCAATCTCTCACACACCTGAAGTTCTTTATCCCTCGGACTATTCTCCCAAATCTTTTCTTCAGTGCCTTCATATTATTCATAAAGTGGGTGCTTAGAACAAGATGCAATCCTCCAGTTGAGGTCAAACCAGCGTCTTGTACAAATTTAACACAATCTCTTTGTTCTTGACTGCAAGCTCTGATTATGAAATCTGAGGATACCGCATTCTTTATTAATTACTTTGGCCACCTGTTCTTCCATCTTTAATGGCATATATATATATAGACCCAGGTCCCACATCTTCGATCCTCTCCAGAATTACACCTTTTATGTTCAATTGTCTCTCTGTGATGTTCCTACCAAAATGGCACAGTGGCTCAGTGTTTAGCATTGCTGCCTCATAGCACCAGGGACCCATGTTGAACTTCACCTTCAGATAGCTGTCTGTTTGGAGTTTGCAATTCCTCCCCATATCTGCATGGGTTTTTTCCCCACAGTCCAAAGATGTGCAGGTTAGGTGGATTAGCCATGGGAAATGCAGGGTTACAGGAATAGGGTTGTGGGTCTGGGGGGGTGCAATGCTCTTCGGAGGGTCAATGTAGACTTGAATGGCCAAATGGACTGCTCCCACACTGTAGGGATTCCATTATATGAAAATGGAGCACCTCACACTTCTCTGTATTGAACGACATTAGTCACCTCACGCCCACTCCACCAACCTGTCAATGCCTTTTGACTTCTACACTGTCCTCCTGTCAGTTTGAAATTTGCCCTGATACACCAAGGTCTAGGTCATTAATATATATCAGAAAAAGCAAGAGCCCTGAGAAACTCTACTACAAAACCCTCTCCAATCCCCAAAGAAATCCACTAAACCATTAATGTTTCCTGTCACTCATCCAATTTGTATCCCTGTTGCATCTGTCCTTTTTGTTCTAAGAATTCTATTTTTACTCAGGAGCCTGTTGTGTGGCACTGTATGGAACACCTTGTGGATGTCCACTTACATCACATCAACTTGAAACAAAGCAAAGAACTGCGGATGCTGGCAATCAGAAACAAAAACCAAAATTGTTGGGAAATCTCAGCAGGTCTGGCAGCACCTGTGGAGTGAAAGTAGGGTTAATGATTAGGGTTCAATGACCCTCCTTCAGAACTGTTCCGTGCAATTTCTGTTTTTGATTGTGACCCTTATCAACTCTCTCTAGTTCCACTTCAAAACAAAATGCCAGTCAGTTTAATTAAACAGGATCTGTCCTGAACAAATCTACACTGGATTAAGTTACCCAACTGACCATTAATGCTGTCCTGCATTATCCTTTTGAGGACAAACTTGCTTGCAATTACATTTATGTCCTTTTTTGAAAAAGAGAATAATGTGTGCTATTCTCCATTCCTCTGACGTCACTAGTGGTCTCCTCATTTTCCCTTTAGTTCTTTTGGTAATTGTCATTAAGCATTAATAAAAACAATTTTGGGCACTCTAAACCACTTGAAATCTTTGATGTTTTCCTAATTGATCTGCTCAGGGATGTTTTACATGCCTCTGGAACAGGTGGGATTGAATCCTGATTCAGAGCTCGGGACATTACCACTGCCCCACAAGAAGCCCCCAAAATATTTGAATACCTCTATCAAATCCCCTCTTCACTTTGAAAACAACAACAGCTGGAGATCACAGAGGGTCTGGCAGCATCCTTGGAGAGAGAGCAAGTTAATGTTCGAAATTCTGGGCTCTCTAGCATTTGTTGTTTTCAAAACCGATTATAGCATCTGCTGTATTTTGCTCCCCCTTCACTTTCCCTGAACGAAAAGGGGAAACAATCTCAGTATCTTTGATCTCCCTACAGGACTCAAGACACTGGTCAGAATTTGGTAAATACTGACATACTGCGGTGAGATACCAGGGAGGAACCAAGGGCGAGTCACGCCTGTCACCGAGTTCAGGAAGTGATTACAAAGGCCTGATAGGGTTTTGACTCAGTGAGGCGGAGCCTTGCCTTTCAGCGAAACTTTGTGAACGTGGATGTGTACAGCACAGGGGCACGACCGGCTTCGATGTTGCTGTTGACTGTGGTCCCCAGAGTCTCTGCCATGGAAGTCCCTTTGAGAGAGAGAACAGGATTTGTCTGACAGTGCCACCACCCGTTCCGCTGTGTGTGTCCGTCCATCTCTGGGTATCTGTATCTGAGTGTGTCCGTCTCTTTATGTCCATCTGTATCTGAGTGTGTGTCTCTCTGTGTCTGTGTACATCTGTCTGAGTGTGTCTCTGTGAATCTGTGTACATTTGTCTGTCTGAGTGTCTGTGTCTGTGTGTGTATCTGTCTGTGTCAGTGTGTCTGTGTACACCTGTCTGTCTGAATGTGTGTCTCTCTGTGTCTGGGTGTGTCTGTGTCTGAGTATGCCTGTGTACACCTGTCTGAGTGAATGCCTCGGTGTGTCTGTCTCTCTGTGTCTGAGGATGTCTCTCTGTGTCTGGGTACACCTGTCTGTCTGAGTGTGTGTGTCTGTGTCTGAGTGTGTCTTTCTCTATGTGTGTCTGTGTCTGAGTGTGTGTCTCTCTGTCACTGTGTGTCTGTGACTGTGTGTCTGAGAGTGCCTGGGTACACTTGTCTGTCTGAGTGTGTCTTTCCCTGTGTGTCTGTGTGTGTGTGTCGATGCTCGGCCTCCCCATCTGGTGAACTGGCGGACACACAGACTCCAGCTTCTCCAGCAGCCGCTCTTTCAGGGCGGCAGCCGGAGGCCAGTTCCTCCAACATGGACCTGCTGCTGACCAGGCTGAAGGACCTCTCCTGCAAACCCGGCAGGTTCCCGGGCGGGGAAGGAAGGCACAGCCTGCCCGCCCTCGGGAAACGGCAGAGCTACTCCGGTCCCGAATGGGATCCGCAGCCCCAGGGCCGGAGGTTGGATCTGGAGAAAGCTCTGGAGTGGCTTAAATCCGAACTGGTGAGAGCAAAAAGGGGTAAACAAACAGGGATAGAGGGCCATCTAGTTTAGTACATGCAGGATCGGCGATTTCACGGGGAATGGGGCTGACAGAAACTGGGAACAGATTATTCCCACTCTCCCAGGACCAGTCCCGGGATATGCCAGGTCAGAGAACAGGGAGAAGAGGTGAGAATGGAGTGAGGCGGTAGTAACCCGCAACCAGAGAGTCTGCAAGGGAGTGAGGATTATTAGGGAAACACTGATTTGAAGATGAAAGCAGGGTTCAGGATTAACAAGGATGAAGTGAATCAGAAAACCTGTGTCTTCTGGGACAAGAAAAGTAGGGAATAATTAAAGCTCAGACAATCTAGGTCAGAGATTGGGGAGAGGGAGGGAGGGAGGATAGTCTGGGTCAGAGATTGGGGAGAGGGAGGGAGGGAGGGAGGGGGATAGTCTGGGTCAGAGATTGGGGAGAGGAAGGATTAATTAGAACTATGGGAATCCTCGTCAGAAATAGAAGACGGCTAGTTAGTCTGCAATGTTCCAGTAAATTAATTTGACTCCATTCTTCTCTTAATGATTTCAGTTTAAATATCATCATTATTGTGAGTAATGGAGTAAAAGCTATAAAGGATTTTGAAGTGAATATATATGTCTGTGACATTACCCGGTGGAGAGGCAGTGAGCCTGTTTATTTTGCTGTGCATCATCTTCTATAAACTCAGTTTTATAGTTGTGTTTGATTTATTATTCAAATGCAGAATGCATGTCTGTCTGCCTATGGGTTTGTATTTCAGGTGCAGCTATTACTGTAAGGCAATGTTCGTGCCACTCTGGTACTAGAGTGGCACGAACCAAAGACTGGCAAAGGGAACAGTCCTTACAGAAGACAGAGAGGGATCTGGCGTGCCATGTCAGCCAAACCAAGTAAGAATGGTAGCATCAGGGTTTTTACAACCATCAGAGTTAGTTTCATAGTCAACTTCATGATGGTCACTCCAGATTTATTAATTCCTGCAGCTACCAAGGTAAGATTTGGCCCCAGATGATCAGCCTAGCCTCTAGCTTACTCAACCAGCAACCTTACCAAATTAAAAATCACACAACGCCAGGTTATAGTCGAACAGGTTAAATTGGAAGCACTAGCTTTCAGAGCGCTGCTCCTTCATCAGGTGGTTGTGAAGTATAAGATTGTAAGACACAGAATTTATAGCAAACTGAATTAGTATATTGAAACTGAATAGTAACTGAATTAATATATTGAAAAAGACCTGGATTGTTTGTTAAGTCTCTCCTCTTTTAGAAAGACTGTGTTGGTTTCAGTTCTTTCATATGTAAATCGCAAAACTTTTATAAAAGTTACATTCCCAAGTGAATGTTAACAATTGGTGTCACGTCGGCCTAGATAATGCATTGAAGGTGCGAGTCTCAACCGGAATCTTGGGTTCATGTCACACCATTGCACTATACATACAAACAAACACACACACACTCTCCTACAGACACACACACTCACGCAGACCCTCTCTCATACGCTCACACACACTCCCACACATATCCTCTCACAGACTTATGCCCCTTTACACTCTCATTCACATACATGCACTGTCTCACAGACACTTGTAACACTGCCCCCCCCCCACGACACACACACATAAGTTTGTGGGTGAATTTATACTTGCAGAATTACATTTTACTTTGCTCAAAAACTGCATGAATCCATGTAAGATTCTGTAAATCCATTTTTTAGAGGAGAATCAGTCACTCGCACCTTAAATGTATTATCTGGGCAGACATGACATCAGTTGTTAAAGTTCACTTGAGAATGTAATTTTTTTTTTCAAAAAGTTTTACAATTTACATATGAAAGAACTGAAACCAACATGGTCATTCTAAAAGACGAGAGACTTAACAACAATCCAGGTCTTTTTAAACATATAATTTCAGTTACATTACACTGTAAACTTTGCTATGAATTCTGTGTCTTACAATCTTGTACTCCATAACCACCTGATGAAGGAGCAGCGCTCTGAAAGCTAGTGCTTCCAAATAAACCTGTTGGACTATAACCTGGTGTTGTGTGACTTTTAACTTTGTACACCCCAGTCCAACACCGGCATCTCCAAATCATGAGCAACATTATCATTAGCCAACCATCTCTCCCATTAGTGAGCCAAACAGGTGGCAAGTCAATGGAAGCCAACTGCTCAGTCTTGTAAACAGCATTTTGTGGAAGGTGGGTGCATTCCCCAACACAGGATAAGGTGGAAAAGCCTGGGCCAGGGAGGCCAAAGACTTCCTTGTGGAGTCCAGAGGAGCATTCCACTTACACTGTCTCATGCCAAAACTAAAAACAAACTTAAAATCTCATGTTGTCCTTTCTTGTTCTAGCTACTGTTCTTCTTGGTTTGGTTTGATAAGTCACCAATGTTGCCCTGCTCAGGCTTAAAATAACTTAAATGGAATAAAGTAGAAAGTCAGAACTCAAATGGTATATTTGTAGAGCAGGGGGTATGTGCTGTTGCCACAGTGTGTCAGATTGGGGTGTGGCTGGTGGTAATGGAGTTGAGTTAGATCCCTACCCACTGTCCATCAACTGATATATGCCAAGCAGAGGCAGATCAATCTGATCTATATTAGTGTAATCAATTGTCCACATCCCAAAACATTTCCTGGCACAGTGGTTTAATTTGGCACCAACACTGGGCCAGTTTAAGTCAGGGCTAACTGAGTCTAGTATAATGGGGCATCTTCTCAGAGTTTTAGTTTAGTTTAGTTTACATTACAGTGTGGAAACAGGCCCTTCGGCCCAACAAGTCCACACCGACCCGCCGAAGCGCAACCCACCCATACCCCTACATGTACCCCTCACCTAATACTACGGGCAATTTAGCATGGCCAATTCACCTGACCTGCACATCTTTGGACTGTGGGAGGAAACCGGAGCACCCGGAGGAAACCCACGCAGACACGGGGAGAACGTGCAAACTCCACACAGTCAATCGCCTGAGGCGGGAATTGAACCCGGGTCTCTGGCGCTGTGAGGCAGCAGTGCTAACCACTGTGCCGCCCTAATAGAGTTTTATCACTCTATTCTAAACTAGGGATAGAAAATATTCATTGTACGTTTTTTAAATACACCCACAATTAATTTGGGAACACTCAGTCTGTGTTGAAGCTGGGACATTCTTATGGTGCAGTGGTAGTGTCCCTGCCTCCTCAGCCTGGAGGCGTGAGTTCAAGTCCCACTTACTTCAGAGGTGTGTAATAACATTGCTGAACAAGTTTAAAGAGAAAATAACAGTGTAACTTTTACACAGAGACAAATACTTATACTGTGGGAGGAGTTGCACAGTATCAAGAATGCCATACTCTAATATCTTTCTAAGTAAGGAACCCTACCATCCATACCCAGTGTGGCCTGTAGTTGGATCAGTCCCACATCAAGAATAACTGTCCTATGCAGTAACCTGGCAAACACTCACTAAAAGAAAATACTTAACTTTAAATAACACCTTTCATGATCTTAGATCACCCGAGATAATTTGACAGTTAAGATTTTTTGTAATATTATCACTATTTTAATGTAGGAAAGGCAGTTAATTTGTGCACAGTGAACATGATTATGACTAGATGTCTGTTTTTAGAGATATTTGTCAAGGGGTATATGTTGGCCAGGACATTAACGAGAATTCCTTTGACATAGAACCATAGGATCTTTTACATCAAGCCAAGACGGTAGATGCAGCTTCAATTTAACATCTCATCCAAAAGATCATTACTCAATGGTTCAAAAAGGTGGCTTGCTACTATCATCTCAGGACCAATAAATACCAGCAATACTTACATCCCTAATATGAATCATAATTTGAAAATTAAGCAAACAAATACAAATTTGGATAGTTAATATGAAAGAATTGCTTGGCTGAATCTCAAACTCCAAATGTTGGCTTTAGCCTGGTATCACACTTTAAACAAATTTCACTCTGTTTCATGTGTGCAAACTCCAGTGAATTGCATTTGGATCCAATTTTCCGTTTTGATCTCCTCTGAATAGAAGTTGTGATTTATTCAAGATGCTTTACTGAACCTATTAAAATGTGCAACTGGTTCTTATTGTCTTCCAATCACTGTGATTTTCTCTGATTCAGGCTGACAGAATCTGCATTTTTAAAATAGGGCTATAGACAATCTACGCAAATAGCTTATGGTGGACCTTTATAAAACACTAATTGATCTCAGTTGGAGCATTGTCTCCAATTCTGGGAATCACAAACTCAGAAGGATGTGAAGACATTAGCGAAGGGACAGAAAATATTCTCAAAAATGCTTCCTGGGATGAGGGCTTCAATTGAAAGGACAGATTGAAGAAGTTGGGATTGTTCTCCTTAAAGAAGAAAACATTTAGAGGAGACTTAGTAAGATAAACAAATCACAATGGGTTTAAACAAAGCAAAAAAGAAGATGCTTCCATGAGCAGTAGGGTCAAGAACCAGAGGACACTGATTTAAAGTAATTGATAAAAGAACAAAAGGCGACATGAAGATTTTCTTAATGTAGCAAGTAGTTAGGATTATGAATGCACTGCCCTGAGAGTGTGGTGGAGGCAAATTCAACCAAGGCATTCAAAAGGATGAGAGTCAAATACCTGAAGAGAAAATAACTTGCACAGTTATAGGGAAAAGGCAGAGGAATGGTACTAGGATAAGAAGTTTTGGAAGACAGCCAGAATGGACTCAAAGGGCCAACAGTTCTCTTTCTGTGCTGTGACCATTCTGTCACTGATTTAAGCGAAATGATCAAGACAAGTTAAAGCAGAGTATCAGGGCACTTCAAGCCTGATGCCATACAGTTCCTTTCTTGAAGTCAACTTGTTTTGTAATCAAACTCAATTTGTTCTTTTTCCGAGTGCTGCACTGGTTAGTTTTATTCCCAAATTCTGAGATGTTTTCTCTGAAATTTGGTTCTTTGCTGTTTTGAAATGAAGGCTCATCACACAGTTTCTAATACTAACTCATTCTCTCCCAGAATCTCAGACTGTGGCAGTCTTCATGTGTCTTCCTTCCTTGCATAATCAACAAGTTATGAAACCCCATCTATTGTGTCATTTATTTGTATGTTGCCAAGTTATCTCACCATGTTACCTATTCTTATCAACAATGTTCATAATCTTAGGAAGACGGTCTGGGATGAAGAGGATTTTTTTAATCAAAGCATTGTGAATCTTTAGAATCCTCTAACCCAGAGTGTTCTGGATGGTCTGTTGTTAGAGGTATTCAAGACTGGGAGAGATAGTTTTCACAAAATCTAAGGAAATGAAGAATATGGGTAAATGGCAGGAAAGTGGAGCTGCCGTGATCTAGTTCAATGTCAGAGAAGATTTCAAGGGGTCATATTGGTGCTCTAACTCCTACTTCTTGTGTTTTTAAATGTAGAAGTGTAGAGTTTTGACCTCAATGTAACTTGGTTTCTTGGTAAATGAAAGTTTTAACCCATCCTTTGTGATTCACAGATGGAAATGCGCTTCCAGAATCAGACCTTAGTGAAACAGTTGATGGAGCTTCACGCTGGGATTCAAGAGCTGAAGAAAGAATATGATAGTGACCAAGATGTATCAGCCTCAGAGAGTGATAATGAGGAGTCTGGGGATGGCAGTAACTTAAATTGTTCTCACCCTGACCACAGGCAGGTGACCCAGAGGGAGAACCGCAGGAACTCAGTGCCTTGAGTAAACCTGTAATGGTGAGATGTAGGGTGAAATAATTCATGCCTGCAGAACTTAGTGTCTTTACAGTGGGGTCACTGAGACATTGACAAGTGCCACCTGACCACAGCCAACTATGTTGAATACTATATATTTTGTAACATTACTCTTTTGCACTAAAATGCAACTTATTTCATGGTACACAAAGGATACATTTGGATCTCATGGAGCTTATAAAACAGCAAGATCAAATCTATTACTTTTGGTAAAAACTGGAATGTACCAAATGGAGTATTCAAACTATGTTTTGAATTATTCTTGGTTTCTTATCCCTTAAAAATAGAAGGACCATCAGTGAATACAGAAAACTGCTGCCTTGCTCCACCATTATCACTTGTTAAGGTTGTTAATGATAAGCTCATATAGCTTTCTCAAGATGTGAAATCATATGGAAAAACAAGTCAGTCATTGGGAATCTCCACATGGTTGCTTGTGAAGCCCCACTACAACTTTAGTAGTAACCTCAGAAGCAGGATTGATGACCATTTTTGCAGTTTCACTGGGGTTTCTGCTGGTATGAAGGCTGGTCTGAAGAACCCCAAGGGAAATTTTACCCCAATGTTTTTTGGGAATCTTCCAAAGTGTTATGTGCAGCAGTTAAAGAAGCAAATAATACAAAGGAGTGTGGAATCAGATTCAATTTTAACTTTGAAAAAGAAATTGAACATACACTTGGAAAAGGAAAGGATTTGCAGGGTTCTAGGGAAAGAGCTGAGAAGTGCTACCAATTGGGTAACCCTTTCAAAAAGTATAAGGGTTGAAATGGCCTTCAGTTCTGTGTGATTCAGAGGTTTCTGACCAACAGTATGGCTAGCTAAGTCCATTGCTCCCTTCAGCATCAATGTACATTTTCAACACCAATTGGCAGATATAAGAAGGCTCAGTGCCTTTCAGCTAAACTGATATTTGAATTATCGGAAAACTGATAAGTTCCTAAGCTGTAATAGAAAGTGTTATTTTCAATAACTTTCACAGTATTTGTCGGATGCAAAACTTGCAAATCTGTGTCCTGTAAGAGCTGTTCATGTCTACATGAGTATGAAGCATTCACTAGGAGGTGAAGTATTGCATGGTTGCAGTGCCAAACATCGAATCAGGATGAAAATGAGAAATATTCTTGCCCTCGGAAGAAGGAGTTCCTGGAGAGACTGGAGTAAGGCAGCACTTTTGTTAATGTACAATAATGGCAGTATCAATGGTGCTTCATTCTAATGGTAATGCCGTACAAGTTCACAGCAAGGCTTGATGAACTCTCAGCAAAGTTCTGGAATCTCTACAGCAAGAAAGAGGCCATTCAGCCCACTGACTCAACGCTGGCACTCCGAACAGATTTGCACCCAGATCCACACCCACCACCTATCCCCATGACCCCATTTGGGGTTTTTACCATGGCTAAATATCTACCTGCACATCTCAGGACACTATGGGCAATTTTTAGCATAGCCAATCCACCTAACCTGCACATCTTTGGACTGTGGGAGGAAATTCATATGGACTTAAGGAGAACATGCAAACCCCACACAGTCACTCAAGGCTAGAATCATACCCAAGTCCCTGACTTTGTGAGGCAGTTGTGCTAAACACTGTGCCTCCTATCATTGTCACTGATGCTGCAATTATAATTATGTATAATGACTTGAGTAGAAAAAAGCCAGTTAGCCTTAATGGTCCATACTGGTATCCATGCTCATACAAGTCTCCTAATCTACTTCATCTTATCCTTACAGTCCATATTCCTATTCCTTTATCCTGATGTACTAATCAATGGTGTTTGGCTCAAATATTCCACACAGTGGCAATTTCCACATTTGAATCATTTTGAGAAGCCTGTGACCAGCAGGGATTGGGGCTGAAACCTTTGTTGTTTGTGATTTACATGAACAACTTGGATGTGAATATAGAATGTATAAGTAGTAAGTTTACAGATGATATGAACATTGATGGTGTTGTTGATAGTGAGGAGGATGGTCTCAGACTACAGTTTGATATTGATCAGCTGGTAAATTGGGCAAAGCAATGGCAGATGGAATTTAATCCTGATAAGGGAAGAGGCGATGACCTAGTGGTATTATTGCTGGACTATTAATCCAGCGACCCAGGTTCGAATCCCACCATGACAGATGGTGGAATTTGAATTCAGCCAAAATCTGGAATTAAGAATCTAATGATGATCCTGTATCCAGTGTCAATTGTTGGAAAAACCCATCTGGGTCACTAATGTCCTTTAGGGAAGGAAACTGCCATCCTTACTTTGTCTGGCCTACATGTAACTCCAAACTCACAGCAATGTAGTTGACTCTTAACTGCCGTCTGGGCAATTAGGGATGGACAATAAATGCTGTCCCAGCTAACAACATCATCATCCCATGAATTAACTTTTTAAAAAGTGTAAGATGCAATTTGGGAGGTCTAGTAAGGGAACGATTTACACAATGAATGGTAGGTCCCTTGGGAGTACAGAGGAACAAAGTGAGCTTGGCATAGAATATAGGAGCAAGGAAGTCTTGTTACAATGTTATAGAACATTAGTTAGGCCACAGATGGAATACTGCGTGCAGTTCTTATTGGAAAGACTTGATTGCACTGGACAGGGTTCGAGGAGGTTCACAAGGATGTTACCTAGGATGAAAAGTCTCAGTTATGAGGAGAGATTGGATAGGCTGGGTTTGTTTTCCTTGGAACAGAGGAGGCTGAAGGGGTATCTGATTGAGGTACTTAAAATTGGAATAGAGTAGATCTTGAGAATCACTTCTCCATACAGAAGTGTCTCAGACCTGAGAGTGTAAGTTTAAGATGAAGAACAAGTTGTTTACAGCAGATCTGAGAAAAATATATTTCACATTGAGGGTGGCAGAAATGTGGAATGTGCTGCCTGAGAGGGTGGTTGAGGCAGGTACTCTGTCAACATTTAAGAAGCATCTGGATGAGTACTTAAAATGGCAAGGCAAAGTAGGTTATGGACCAAGTGCAGGCAACAGAGATTACTGTAGATTGATGTTTGTTGGCAGAGACATGATGGGCCAAATGGCCTGTTTCTATGCTGTACGATCTATGAAACTGAGATAAAGGACTGAATGGCAGCTGCACCTGTATCATTTGCCCTTGCTAGATGTAAATCCAATATTTGGAGGAGTTGGTGGAGTTGTGGATAGTATGGAGGACTGTGGTAGCTTGCAACAGGACATTGAAGTGGCAGATGGTGTTCACTGGAAAAGTGTGAAATGATTCACTTTGGAGGGTTGAATTTGAATGCAGATTACAGGGTTAAAGGCCAGGTTCTTGGCAGTGTGGAGGAATGGAGGGATCCATACCCATAGATCCCTTAAAGTTGCCACCCAGACTGATAGGGCTGTTAAGAAAACATATGGTGTGTTGGCTTTCATTAGCAGGGAGCTGAATTTAAGAGCCGTGAGGTTATGCTGCAATTCTATAGAGTCCTGGTTAGACCACACTTGGAATATTGTGTTCAGTTCTGGTCACCTCATTATAGGAAAGATGTGGAAGCTTTAGAGAGGGCGCAGAGGAGATTTACCAACATGCTGCTTGGACTGGAGGGCATGTATTATGAAGAAACGTTGAGGGAGCTAGGGCTTTTCTCATTGGAGTGAAGAAGGATGAGAGGTGACTTGATAGAGGTGTACAAGATGATGAGAGGCATAGGTACAATTGCAACATTTACGAGGCATTTGGATGGGTATATGAATAGGAAGGGTTTGGAGGGATATGTGCTGAGTGCTGGCGGGTGAGACTAGATTGGGTTGGGATATCTAGTTGGCATGGACAGGTTAGACGAAGGGTCTGTTTCCATGCTGTACATCTCTATGACTCTATTTAGTGGATAGCCAGAGACCTTTTCCCATGCAGAAATGTCTATTAAATGAGGGCATAATTTTTTTAATTACACAGAGCGTGGTGGGTGTGTGGAATCCACTGCCAGCAGTGGTAGTAGAGTCAGATACATTAGGCACATTTAAACAACTATTGGATAGTTAGTTCAGTAGGTTAGTCTGATCTTAGAGTAGGATAGAAGGCCGTCACAACATCGAGTGCCGAAGGGCCTGTATTGTGCTGTTCTGGTCGATGTTCTAGTTCTATTGAGATCCAGTGCTTCAATCACTGCTTGTTGGAGTGTGTGGAGTGAGGTACCTGAATTCCTCATTAGACTTATTAAAGATTAACTCTCATTTTTGACACATCCGTGGGTGGAAATAACTGCGCATTTACTGAATTGAAACCTGTGGTAGTTTGATAAGCCTCTTTCAGGTTTCCTCTGAATATTCTCATTCCCAGAGCATGCTAATGCATTCCAAAATCATTTTAGTTATAATTGCAACAGTTAACACAAACAATAAATCAATGATTCCCACCTTCTTTCTGATTTTCCCTCTACTGAATCCAAATGTACTGCCAAGCCTTAGACTTGATTCCCCTGAGAATAATATTTAGGAAGCATCAGGTATATTTTAGAAATGCTGAGTTTTGAAGAAATCCAAGTTTTGAAGTTATGATGTTCGAAATATTATTATTGATTCAGCTTATCTGGATTTATGGAAGTACACAGGAGATCTCCTGTTACAACATCATTGTTGCAAGGTAAACGCATTAAAGGTTATGGAACAAGGAAGAGTAAACAAGTTGAGGTACTGTTCGGTCATGATCTAACTGAAAAGCTTACCCTTGTTCCTATGCTCTTACTTCGCCTTGTCCATGAATACAACTAGGTTTCAAATTATAGTCACTCTTTCAACACCTTCCATACCATCTCCAAGCTCTCACTCAGTCTCTGTCCCTTAATGGGGTGTCTTTCCATCTCCATTATTTCCAATACAAATGCTCCCATATACCATACCTTCATGATTTGCCAGACCTTCCCTTAATGTCTAAGTACAGGGACGATCCATTGTAGTACTATTGTCTGGGCTCCAAAACCTGGGACCACATTATGGTTTGGCTGCAGATAGATTATCCTATGCAGTAGCAAAAAACTGTTTAAAAAATGGAACTGAAGGGAGAATGGGATCATAAGTCAGGTCTGGCCAGAGTCTTTTGGGGTGAGGGAGGATGTCAAAGGGCAAAGGAAGTTGGGATTGAGGATGAGGAGGGTCTGAGAAATTTGCCTTGTGTCTGAACTCTCTGTCCTCCATTGTCCCAGTCTGAGTAAGTTGTAGATGGGTTTGAATGAGTTCCTTCAAAACCCATCTATAACATACTCAGACTGGGAGAATGGATAATAATTCATTGATGATAAGAGCATAAGAAATAGGAGCAGGAGCAGGCCATCTGGCCCTTTGAGCCTGCTCCGCCATTCAATAAGACCATGGCAATCTGTTCATGGACTCAAGTCACTTACCTGATGGCTCACCATAATCCTTAATTCCTTTACTGTTCAAAAATCTCCCTATCTTTGCTTAAAAACATTCAAATAGGTAGCCTCAATTGCTTCACTGGGCATGGAATTTCACAGATTCACATCTCTTTGGATAAAGAAGTTCCACCTTAACTCAGTCCTAAATCTGCTCCCCCTTATTTTGAGACTATGCCCCTTAGTTTTAGTTTCACATCCCAGTGGAAACAACCTCACTGCTTCTATCCTATGTAGTCCCTTCATAACTTTGTATGTTTCTATAACATCACCCCTCATTCTTCTAAATCTCAGTGAGTATAGTGCCAGTCTACTCAAACTCTCCTCATAAGACAACCTTCTCAATTCCAGAGTCAACCTAGTGAACCTTCTCTGCATCCCTGTCTGCTGCCAGTACATCCTTTCTCAAGTAAGGAGACCAAAATTGTACACAGTACTCCAGGTGTGCCCTTATCAGCACCCTATACAGCCGCAGCTTAATCTCCCTTTTTTAAACTCCATTCGTCCAATGAAGGACAATATTCCATTTGCCTGAATTACCTGCTGTACCTGCAAAACAACTTTTTGTGATTCATGCTCCAGGACACCCAGGTCCCTCTGCACAGCAACATGCTAAAATATTTCACCATGATGTCATGAAGACTTGATGAGAGAGCAAAATAAGATCTCGTGGGAGATTGCCTTAAGGATGAGACCTCCCATTCATTTTTGTATCAACACAGAGCCCATTTGATAAGCTGTAAATAGTTGCAGAGATGCAACAAACTACACTTTGTTTAGAAGACTCACCTCATTAGACCAGAATGTGGCTGCTCTCCCACACACTAGATCATTTAAGCCCCATAACCCACACTCTTAGAAGATATGGACAGCATCATACACAACAAAATCTTCAACCCAATATTCAAGCTCTTAACATTACAGCTTCTGATATTGCTGCCTCAATGCAACAGTGTTCAGCATCCCAGTTGCTGACATGGATCAGCTAGACTGTAAGATTACAGCCTCGGATATTGCAAACCAACATTGCAATTAACTTTGCTTTGAACTAATTAGAGAGGGGAGAGTTCTGGACAGAGGAAACGTAGGGCTACAAGGGAAAATGCTATGGCTGCTTTGCAGAGCAGCTATTTGAATAATGATATCCAGAGTGAAACAGGACGGGACAGACTATATAATCATAGAAAAAAGCAGCGAGAGTCAAAGGGCAAAAAATGATTAAAAATAACAAAATTAATGTCTCTTACATATATGTAGTATTTGGATGAAAATAAATGAATTAATAGCACAAATACAAGTTCATGGATATAATCTTGTAGCAATTATAGAGGCATTATTACAAGGAGAACAGAGTATGTGACTTTTCAAAAGGGCAAGCAGGAATGAAAGATGGGCTAGCTTTGTTAGCTAGCTGTAAGATAGAATCAGTGCAATGGTAGGAAATGATCTTGGATAATCAAACTGGAAAGGAGTTTAGCAGCAAAGATAGTTGATGAACAATGGCAGACATTTAAGAAAATAATGAATGGCTATGAACAAAAATATTCCAGTGAGAAAGAAACATTTGAGGAAGGGGATAAACCAAATTTGGTTAACCAGGAAGGTAAGGATAGTGTCAAATTGAATGAAAAAAACATATAATGTGGCAAAAGATCAATGTTAAGCCAGGGGATTGGGAAAGTTTTAAAAACCAACAAAAAAGAATAAAAAGGGGGAAAATAAACTTTGAAGAAAATAATAGCAAAATGGACAGCAAGAGTTTCTTTGAATGTATAAAAGGGAAGAGAGAGAACATTGCTCCCTTCAATAATGAAGTGGAAAAATAATAATGGGTATGCAGGAAATATCAGAGGCATTGAATAAATACTTAGCATCAAACTTCACAGTAGAAGGTATTACTAGAATTCCAAACAACTAAATGATCGAGGAGCGAAATGGGGAGAGGAAATAGATAAAACAACTGTCACTAGAGAAAAAGTACTTGAGAAACTAATGGGGCTAAAGGATGATAGGTCTTCTGAACATAATAGATTGTATCCAAGGATATTGAAGGATGTAGCTACAGAAATAATGGATGCATTTGTATTAGTCTTCCAAAAATAGATTAAGGCAAAGTGGATAGGAAAACTGCCAATTTAACACCCTTATTCAAAAAGGGTGACAAAAATGGGTAACTGTAGGCTTATCATTTGTCAGTGAGAGAATCTTAGAATCTATAATAAAGAATGTAAAAACAGAACATGTGGAATTCTTTGAAGAAGTAACAAACAGGATAAACAAAGGCAAACTAGCAGATGTAACATCTTTGGATTTCCACAGGTCATTTGATAAGGTCCAGTGACATTGGACCTGAAACATTAATTCTGGTTTCTCTCCACAGATGCTGTCAGACCTGTTGAGTTTCTCCAGCAATTTCTATGTTTGTTTCTGATTTCCAGCCTCTGCAGTATTTGTTTTGTTTTTAATAGGTTGGGCCTGTACTCATTGAAGTTTAGAAAAATGAGGTGACCTTATTGAAACATAGGAGACTTCTTAGGATCTTCACAGGATGGATGTGGAAAAGTTGTTTCTCCTTGTGGGAGAGTCTAAGACCAGAGGGAATACTCTCAGAATAAAGGGTAGCATATTTAAGACAGAGATGAGGTTGAATTTCTTATCTCAGAGGGTAATGAATCTGTGGAATTTTTTTACTGCAGAGGCTGCGTCATTCTATATATCCAAAGCAGAGATAAACTAGTTTTTAATCAGTAAGGTATGGGGAAAAGGCATGAAAGTGGAGTTGAGGATTATCAGATTGGCCATGATCACATTGAAAGCAGAGCAAACTCAATGGGCCTAATGATATACTTTTGCTCTTACATCTTATGCTCTTATAGCCTTACTGCAGTATCAGATATTGCAGCCTCTTACTCTGCAGCTGGACAGCCAGTTCAATCAGTTAGGTAGATGTTGTATGTGCAGTCAGGATAATTCCAACAACGTGAGTTCATTTCCTTTTCCAGCTGAGGCAGGCTTGGGACCACCCTTACTATTCTGCCCATGAGACTGTAAAACAGTAACACTAAATGTCAAGAGAGGCTTTGAGTACAGAAACAGGAATATCTTGCTGCAATTGTCCAGGGCCTTAGTGAGAGCACACTTGGAGATTTGTGTGCAGTTTTGGTCTCCTTATCTGAGGAAGGATTTTCTGGTTAGAATATAGAACATAGAACTGTACAGCACAGGAAGGAGTGCAATGAAAGTTGACGAGACTGATTTCTGGGATTGGAAAACAAATGAAAACAGATTAGATCAGTTAGGACTATATTTACTGGAGTTTAGAAGAATGAGGGGGATTTCATAGAAGCCTACAAAATTCCAATAGGACTAGATAGGGTAAAGACAGGAAGAATATTTCGGATGACAGGAGAGTCCAAAACCAAGGCCACAGTCAAAAGGCAAAAGGTAGGCCATTTAGGACTGAGATGAGGAGAAATTTCTTCACACACAGAAAGTGCTTGAGGCCAAATAATTTAATGTCCTCAAGAAGGAGATAGGTATAGTTTTAGAGCTAAAGAGATAAAAGGGTGTGGGGCGAAAGTGGAAACAGGGTTACAGATTTGGAGGATCAACCATTCTTATTAAATAGTGAAACAGGCCTGAACGGCTGACTGACCAAACTCTGCTCCTATTTTTATGTTTCTATGAAATTGGCTGAGGTTAAAGCAGGAAATGAGCCAAAGACCGTCCTTCAGGCAATGCACATGCGAATGCATAAATATTACCAATTTGGTCTGGTTCCAAATTCTGAGGTAGTGACATTGCTGTTCCTAATATCTCAAACCTTGATTTTACAACACTAGGTGTTAAAATTCCATCATATCGTAACTACTAATCCACTGATACTTGCACTGCAGTTCCATCAGAGTAATAGCGAAATGTATTATTACAATATGGGATGGCATTGTGGCTTAGTGGTTAGCACTGCTGCCTCACAGATCCATAACCTGGTTTTGATTCCTGTTTTGGGTGACTGTCTGTGTGGAGTTTGCACATTCTCCATGTGTCTGTGTGGGTTTCCTCCAGGTTCTCTGGTTTCCTCCCAAAACCAAAGATGTGCAGGTCAGGTGAATTGGCCATGATAAATTGCCCATAGTGTTAGGTGCATTAATCAGGGGTAAATAGGGGGATGGGTCTGGGTGGATTACTCTTTGGAAGGTTGGTGTGGACTTGTTGGGCCAAAGGGCCTGTTTCTATATTGTAGAGAATCTAATCTAATGTGAACATTTTATGCAGTTTTCATTGCCCCGAGTTGTGATGACACAAGTTATTGCACTTGATTACAAGACAGTTAGCATTATTTTTGTTTTGAAACAACTCTCCGGATAAATTTGAGTTTGGGTCTGTGCATGGGACCATACGTCCAACTGTATGTTTTTGATCTTGGACATTATTTCACTCCTGTAATAGCAGAAAAGAAAGTAATAGCAAGGATTATTAAAATCAGAAATTTTTCTCAAAATTCACCTTGAAGCTTGGTAAAAATTAAACAGAAAGCATTCCCAGCAGCAAACTTCTATTTCATTTTAGGATATGGAGGTGGCTGGTAAAATTGCATGTATTGTTTGTCCCTAGTTTCCCTTTGAAGGATATTAAAAGTTCCCATCGAACCATTGCAGTGGTAGTGATTCCCATAAAGCACCTGTCAGGTAGGAAATTCCAAGATTTTGATGAAGGAGCAATGATGTTCGTATTTCAAACAAAGCACACTGCTTTGAAAATATTGGGAACGGAACATCAAGATTCACCCCTGGGATATGAGGGGTGAGGATTTAAGGGGTTGGGCGGGGGGGTGAGCGGTGGTAATGGGGCTGGCATACCACTCCCAAAAATAATATGGTCTATTCCATCATTCACATAGGTGTGCATCTATTAATCTTGGCTAGCAATGAGATGCAATTGTAATCCAAAGCCAGTCTGGCTGGCCAAATATATGTGACATAACGGCTCCCATTCTACAGGATGATCTAATTTTGCTTGCATTTCAGTTGCTCAATTTATATTATGAGATGGGGATAACAGTCAGACTGAAAGTGGCAATAGCCTTAAGAAATGCAGAGAAAGCTTCTCTTTCATGATAGCAACACTCAAGCCGTCATTGGTATCCAATGGTAAAAACAAAGCAGGGCAGCTCCCAAGCGAGTTATTGTGCCATCAACAGCATTGAGTTTTACTGGTTTGTATATAATCCTGTTTTCCCACTGCTGGAGCTTTAAATTATATAAGTGTAGTAAGATTGTCATGCTCTGTCTATAACAACCCTGAGGCTGTGAGTTCAAATTCCCAGGAGGCAAGAAAATGCATCCAATAAGTTCGGTAACTTTGAGCTAAAGCCAACAAAACTGCTGAATTGTTGGAAAAACTTATTTGGTTCAGTAATACCCTTCCCTATGCAGCCTGATCCCTGTACCACCCGAAAGCCTCCGAAGTAGTAAACACAATTCCTACATGAAAATTCACCACCATCTTATGGAAACTGGAGATAAGCAATTAATGCAGCCCTGTGCATGTCCTAGGTTTAAATGACATATAAAAACGTCCTCAGATATAAAAGGACACTATCGCAGAACTATATTGAAACAAAGCACACAAAATTCACTTGTCCAGCCTGTTAGGGCCGGGGCTAGGATTAATACTCTGCCACAACCATTCAGATCAAGGAGGAGGTAAGGCACACATCTCAAACATCATTGATTTTGGAGCTAGTTCCTCTGCCTCCAGCAGTGCTTCTTCTCAAATCTACGTTCTGCTTTTTCATATAAGCAGGCTACCCCCATTAAAGGGACAAAAACTACACAGATGCCAGAATCCAAAGCAGACAGGCAGGAGGCTGGAAGAACACAGTAAGCCAGGCAGCATCAGGAGGTGGAGAAGTCCTGAAAGAGGGTTACACCCGAAACATCGACTTCTCCACCTCCCTGATGCTGCCTGGCTTACTGTGTTCTTCCAGCCGCCTGCCTGTCTACCACTTAAAGGGAAGCTGCACCTAAAGATTGTTCCAATTGAATTTCTTGCAAATTGAATTTAAGGACAGATACAGGGATTTGATTCTAGAAGCATTGTTGCTACAGACAGTGGGATGGTGAAAATGCTAGAATCTAACTGGAATCAGGAGACTTTCACTGAACACTCTTTGGGGAAATGGGAATATTTGTCCAGAAAGATTAACTCCCAAAGTCTGTACCTGAGGGCCTTGGAGCAATGCTACACCTACCGATGCCACCAGCCTCAGACCTTCATATAATTACTTTCACTTACCATATATGGCACAGACATGATTCAAACACAGTGCTAGAGAACCACTGACATTCTGTATTCACTAGTACAGGACAAGGAGACTCACCATAGATGGAAAACCACAAAAAGAAAGGAGCATCTTCTGAACAGGAGATGGTTTTCAGCAATATGGAGCTGGCTTCAATTAGGCATCTTACATCACCACGAACTTTGGAGGCTAGAATGGAGTTAGGATATCTGTGTGGTGTTAGCTCATATCTTTGTGCCATGTTTCCTTAGTTGGTAAACAGTGGTAATGTCACTGGAGTAGGAATTCCGAGACCCAGACTAATGATCTGGGGAGATGAGTTTAAATTTCATCACAGTGGCTGGTGGAATTTAAATTCAATTCATAAATCTGTAATGTAAAGCTAATGTTATATTACAACAGTCATCAATTTATTTGTTCAGTATGCATAAAAGATGTAGTTAACATTGCAAACTCTGGCTTGATAGTTCTTTTGGCCTGTTACGTTTCAATCACACTGCCAATATATATCATCTCCATAGGACATTGGATCAAATGAATTATTGCACAAATTTTACTTTATGTTTCAACTAAAGATTCAGATAATTTCACAGAATGTTTCACTAGCCGTTAACTCTGTCTTGTCAATTCATTAAGACGTCTATAATGCAGAAATTTACCAAGGCTCTTCAGACAGTCCCTTCCAAACCCTAAACACTACCATCTGGAAGGACAAGGGCAGCAAATACATGAGAATACCCACCTGCAAATTCCAGTCCAAGCCACTCACCATCCTGACTTGGAAACATATTTCTGTTCCTTCAGTGTCGCTGTGGCAAAATCCTGGAACTTCCTCCCTGATAGTAACATGGGTCCATCTATAGCACACACACTACAGGGTTCAAGAAGGCAGCTCACCACCACTTTCTCAAGTACAACCAAGGATGAGCAATAAAAGTTGGCCCAGCCAGCATTACCCAAATCCCTGAGTGAATTTTTTAAAAACTACAAGTTTTTTAGGTACTATAGCTGTTAGGTCTAGTTCTGAAACAAGGATTTAAGGGGTATCCTAATCATAGAATCCCTACAGTGTGGAAACAGGCCAGTTGGCCCAACAAGTCCACACCGACCCTCCAAAAAGTATCCCACCCAAACCCATTCCCTATTATTCTACATTTCCCCTGACTAATGCACCTAGCCTACACATCCCCGAACACTGTGGGCAATTTAGCATGGCCAATTCACCTACTTTGCATATTTTTTTTGGTCTGAGGGAGGAAACCGGAGCACCCAGAGAAACCCACGCAGTCCCAGGGAGAATGTGCAAACTCCACACAGACAGTCACCTGAGGCTGGTATCAAACCCAGGTCCCTAGCACTGTAAGGCAGCAGTGCTAACTACCGAGCCACCATGTTGCCCAGTTTACGCTAGTCAAAGCGTGTCTGCTTCCAAATTGAAATCCATCAAGCCTGTTCTATCACTAATGGCTGATTTGACACACACATGCTTGTCCCATTATCCAACCACTTTATAGTATTAACTTAGGGGTCTAATAGATGTTTGTGTCCCCATTTCTTTCAGCCTTCAAATTAGAGATACTTATCTCGTCAACATCTGATGATTAAAAGATAATATGTATTGTTGTTGTGTTTCTTTATTTTGGACCAGATCCATTTTCAATCTATTTTCTCATGGAGGTGTAGCACTGTTGATATCCCATTGATCAGTCTTTCCTACTGATTTAAAAATCACACAACTCCAGGTTAAAGTCCAAAAGGTAGTACAAGCTTTCAGAGCACTCCAAAAGCTTGTATTTCCAAATAAACCTGTTGGATGAGAACCTGGTGTTGTGTGATTTTTAACTTTCGAGACTACTGTGCTGGAAAAGCACAGCAGGTCAGGCAGCATCTGAGGAGCAAGAGAGTCAACATTTCGGGCAAAAGCCCTTCATCAGGAAGCCCTCAACTCTAATCTCCAGTATCTGCAGTCCTCGCATTTGCCTAGTGATTTTTAACTTTGTCCACCCCTTTCCTACTGATACTATTGATGACCACCCTGAGGATCCAATAATGTCTCTTCCCCATGTTGCCTTTGTTGGTTCATGGACCAGGTAGATTGGGCTGCCTGGCAAGACAAGTTAATTGACAAGAACCTTCAGATCTTGTGTTGGTGGGGGAGGTACAATATCAAACCGGGGCTGCAATTTTTTTTTTGGTTTCACTTGAAAGATTTTCTCATTTCTTTAGGTCATTAAGAATAATTTTCTGTTTCTTATATCTACTTCAGATTATGCTCAGATGATGATTAAAGAGTCCTCTGAGTAATGAATAATGAAACACATTGTAGAGAGAATGCTTGAGCAAAAGTAAGATTGTTTACTTGGTGACCTGGAAAACTAAGCAAGGGTTGCCAGAGAAGAAAAAAAGAAAGACTTACCTTTTATGATCACAGGATGTCCCAAAGTATTTTGCAATGAATTAGGTACTTTTAGTTATTTATAAAATATAGGAAACACAGCAATCAATTTGCACACAGCACTGCCCTGAACAGTAATCTGATAATGATCGTATAATCATTTTTTGTGATGTTGATAGATGGATAAATATTGGCCAGGGCATGGGGATAGCTACTCTGCCCATCTTTGGAATAGTGCTGGAAGATCTTTCTCCTTCATCTGAGATGTCAGATGGGTCCTGAGTTTAAGCTTCCAACTGAAAGTAGGGCAACTCACTCAGCAGAGTTGAAAAATGAGGACGGCTTTCATCTTTAGACTTTGATTAATATTGGCTGAATTGGATTATAAAGATGTCTAATTTAACCCTTATCCAACATCCCACAAACTTTTTTTGCATGGCATTACTGCCATGCTAAATGGGGCAGACTTTGAACAAATATAGCAACTCAGATCTGGCCATCCATGAAGTGCTGTGGGCCATCAGTAGCAGCAGAACTATTTTTTAACTACAATTTGTAATGCGTAGGCAGATCCCCAACTCTACCATTACCATCATGCCAGGAGATCAATCCTGGTTCAATGAAGAGTGCAAGAGGGTATGTCAGGAGCAACACCAGGCATACCTAAAAACGAGTGTCAAACTGTTGGAGCAAGACTGAGAGGGTTAGAGGCTCCATTGTCTAAAGGGAAGCCCAGAATGTCAGTGCAAAAGACAAGGCTGAAGTAATTGCACCCATCTTCAGCCGGAAATACTGAGTGAGTGATTCATTTCATTTTTCTCTGGAGATCTCCAGCATCGGGGAGGAGAAAGTGAGGACTGCAGATGCTGGAGATCAGAGCTGAAAAAATGTGTTGCTGGAAAAGCACAGCAGGTCAGGCAGCATCCAAGGAGCAGGAGAATCAACATTTCGGGCATAAGCCTGACCTGCTGCACTTTTCCAGCAACACATTTTTCAGCTCAGATCTCCAGCATCACAAACGGTAGTCCTCAATTCATCTGATTAACTCCATCTGATATGAAGGTGTGATGCTGATCATGCTACGAGTCCCAACAACTATTGCTCCAGAATTAGCCACACCCTTAGCCAAGCTACAACACGAACATCTGCCAACAATGTGGAAAATTGCTCAGCTATGTTCCATCCACAAAAAGAAGCCATCTAAACCAATTAATCAGTCTAATCTTGATTAACAGTAAAATGATGGAAAGGGTCATTGACGGTGTTATGGACCTGACCAGGCCACCTCAAAACATTTCAAGAAAGTAGCCCGGACCCTAACTTTGCTTGTTGTTTTAAGGAGGTGTAACGCGGATAATCCAGGAGCAATGCCGCTGGTCAAATCACTTTGTTTTAAACAAAACAGAATTTATTTACAAGCTTACCAAATGAAATGCGAACAAAAAAGAACAGAATACAGAAAAACATAACCAATCCAAAAACCCAACAAGTTGTCCCAGTTTAATGATGCTGTTGCCAATACTTGCCACAGTCCCCATAATACCCCTTAGCACAAAAGGAAAAATCAAACACAGAGTCTTAAAGGAGAGGACTGGCATGGACCTGCTTCTTTGGGTCCAGCAGCTTTTCAACACTACTTTTAAACACTAAACCATACCATAGAGAAGCTGAGCTGGGATAATTGGCCACACCCCTTTCATTGTTCAAGTTTGTTTTGAAACTTGAAAGCCTGTTCCCTGAGGCAGTATCTGTTAGCTATAATCAAAGTGGCCCTAAAACCCTTCAACTTCAACTTTTCAAAGTTTGTGTCTCTTACGACCTCTCTGAAAAGAAAACCAAGGACAACATAACTTTGTTAGAGGAGCAGCATTGTTACAACAGTGCTATCAAGCAGCATTTATGGAGGAATAACCTGTTCACTGATATTAAATTGGGTTCCACCAGGGCCACTCAGGTCTTCAGCTCATTACAGCCTTGGTCCAAACATGGACAAAAGAACTGAATTCCAGAGGTGAGGTGAAAGTGACCTCAAGCTATCAAGGAGTCCAATCAAAATTGAAAGCAATGGGAATCAGGGGAAATATCTCTATTGGATTGAGTCATACATGGCACAAAGAAAGGAGGTTGTGGTTGTCAGATGTCTATAACAGTCCATCTTGAGTTATACCAGCACCATTCCCTAACTTTTCCTCCACTACATTGATGACTGCATTGGCGCCACCTCATGCTCCCATGAGGAGGTCGAATAGTTCATCAACTTCACCAACACATTCCACATGACCTTAAATTCACCTGGACCACCTCTGACACCACACCCCCTCCCCCAACATTCATGGACCTCTCCATCTCCATCAACAATGACCGACTCAACACTAACATTTTTTACAAACCCACCGACTCCCACAGCTACCTGGATTACACCTCCTCTCACCCTACCTCCTGCAAAAATGCTATCCTGTATTCCCAATCCTCTGCCTCTGCCGTATCTGCTCCCAAGAGGACTAGTTCCACCACAGAACACACCAGATGGCCTCCTTCTTTAAGAATTGCAAATTCCCCTCCCACGTGATTGACAATGCTCTCCAGCACATCTCATTCCCCTCCCCCCCCACCCCTCCAACTGCAACAAGGACACATACCCCTGGTCCCCATGTTCCACTCCACCAACCTTCGCATAAATCACATCATCTGCCAACATTTCCACCATCTCCAAATGGACCCAACCACCAGGGATATATTTCCCTCCCCACCCCTATCCGCTTTCCACAAAGACCATTCCCTCCGTGACTAGCTTGTCAGGTCCACGCCCTCAATCAACCCATCCTCCCCTCCTGGCACCTTTCCCTGCCACCACTGGAATTGCAAAACCTGCACCCACACCTTCCCCCTCACCTCCATCCAAGGCCCCAAAGGAGCCTTCACCTGGACTTCCACACAATACAGTCTCCTGTACATTGGGGAGACCAGACGCCCTCTCGCGGAGTGCTTCAGAGAACATCTCCAGGACACCCGCAACAATCAAACTGACTACCCCATGGCTAAACATTTCAACTCCCCCTCCCACTCTGCTGAGGACACGCAGGTTCAGGACCTCCTCCACTGCCACTTCCTCACCATCTGACACCTAGAGGAAGGACGCCTCATCTTCTGCCTCAGAACACCTCAATCCCAGGGCATCAATGTGGACTTCACCAGTTTCCTCATTTCCCCTCCACTTACCTTGCCCCAGTTTGAACATTCCAGCTCAGCACTGTCCTCATGACTTTCCCACCTGCCAATCTCCCTTCCCACCTATCCACTCCACCCTCCTCTCCGACATATCACCTCCATCCACCTATTGCACTCTTAGCTACCTTCTCCCCAGCCCCACCCCCCATTTATCTCTCCACCCCTAAGGCTCCCAGCCTCATTCCTGATGAAGGGTTTTGCCCGAAACATCGATTTTTCTGCTCCTTAGGTGCTGCCTGACCTGCTGTGCTTTTCCAGCGCCACTCTAATCTTGACTCAACCAGACGACATTCCTGAAGGAGTTCCTTGGCGTAGTATCATCATTAGGTCAGAAGTGGGCATGTTTGCTGATGATTTCACAATGTTCAGCAGCATTTGGAACTCTTCAGACACTGAAGTCTTTTCTATTTAAACAAAGTAAGAGCTTGACAACATCTAGGCTTGGGCTGATAAGTGGCAAGCAACATTTATATCACTCAAGTGCCATGTAATGATCCAGCAAGAGAGAATCTAATCATTTCCTTTTCACAATTATTTGCATTTCAATCACTGAATCCTCCACATCAATGTTGCCCAGGAATTGACTGGCAGCCTATCCACCATCCTCACTGCATACTTGCATTATGTCTGATACACAATGGCAGAAGTGTATACTACAAGGTATTTTGCAGTAAATTACCAAGTCTCCTCCGAAAGCACCTTCCAAACCCATAAACTTTACCATATAGAAAGACTAGGACAGCAGATGCATGGGAATACGATCACCTGCAAGACACACATCATCCTGACTTGGAAATATGTCTCCTTTCCTTTACTGTTGCTGAGTCAAACTCTAGCAGCTCTCTTCCCAACAGCACAGTAGGAGCCTCTACATCCAAAGATCTGCAAAATTTGCAAAAGGCAGCTTGCTACTACTTTCTCAAGGGCAATTAGGATGGGTAATAAATGCTAACCATCAACACCCACATCTCATGAACAAATAAAAATAACATTCTTCCACTTTGTATGTGCAATGCAGTGGCCATGAGTGCTCAATTAAAATATCCTTTCGCAGAGTAAACCCATTTATTCTACTGCTCAATCTGGGACTGTTTCAGCAAACTGGATAATTTGGTTGTGTGTGATTAAATGATGTGAAACATCAATTAGCATCAATATTGTCATCTAGTCATAAAGTCATTTCTGGCACCATGAGAGGCTATTTAGATTTACTGATTCAATGCTGCTTTCTTGCAAAGCAATCCAATCACTCCCACCCCCCACAACCCCCACCACCCCACCACCCTAGTTGGTACCCGTAATCCTTTATGTTTTTTCTTTCAAGTATTCATCCAATCTTCTTTTGAATTAGTTGATTGTTCTTCATCCATCACCCTCATGGGCAGCAAGTTCCACTCACAGTGTAAAAAAGTTCTTCCTCAATACGCCCTGCTTTTCCTGCCTTAAAAATCTTAAATCTGTGTCTGCATGTTGATTTACAATCAGCAAATGGGATCTTTTCATTATCTACCCCATCCAAATCTGCCATGAGCTTTCAGATCTCTGTCAATTCTCTTTCCTGCAAGGAGGACACCCCTACCTTTTTTCAATCCAACATTATAATTAAACTGTCCTATCTCTGGAATCATTCTGGTAAGTCTCTTCTATCCTTCACATCTTGCCTTGTATGTGGTCACCAGAAGTGAATATTGGATTCTGGTTGGGGATCTAACTAGAGCTTTGTAAAATTTCAGCTTTACTCATACAAGGTAGAACAATACAGCACAGTACAGGCCCTTTGGCCCATGATGTTGTGCTGAGCATTCAGCTTAATTTAAAATCAACCTAACTTACACACCCCTCAATTTACTGCCGTCCATGTGCTTGTTCAGCAGTCGCTTAAATGTCCCTAATGACTGTGACTCTACTACTACCATTGGCAGTGCACCCACCACTCTCTGTGTAAAGAACCTACCTCTGCCATCTCCCCTAAACCTTTCTCCAATCACCTTAAAATTATGATCCCTTGTGACAGCCATTTCTGCCCTGGGGAAAAGTCTCTGGTTACCTACTCTATCTATGCGTCTTATTACTTTGTACACCTCTATCAAATCACTTCTCTTCCATCTTCTCTCTAGTGTTAAAGCTTAAGCTCATTCAACCTCTATTCATAAGACAAGCGTTCCAATCCAGGCATCAACCTGGGAAATCTCCTCTGAATCTTCTCTTTTTTTAAACAAATATTTTTATTGAAAAAGGATTGTGAATTTTTTACAAAATTATAAAATTGTTACAAAATAGTATAACGACCTTATAATATAACAACAGTCCCAATAAACGAACTACAACTCTACTCCACAAACAGTTTAAAAGTAAAACAAGATTTTTAAAATCTACCCATACTACAATTCAATAAATAATTAAACAAAATAAATTAAATTGGATTGAACCAAGGTAAATTAATTTAAATTAAATTATAACACTCAGCGCAGCCCCACCAAAACTCCTCATCACCAGGAGCATCAGATGGCATACCCATAATTATTTGGGATTTTTCCTTTCAGGGGCCCCCGGCCCACCAGGCACAGCCCTCGTGGCTACACAAAGCCCCTAAAAACAATATAGCTGAAATGTCTGCATCTTTAAATTCAAAAAGGGCTGCCACGTCCTATAAAAAAGTTCAGTTTTCTGGTGCACCATACTTGTCAGGACGTCCAGGGGATATGCTCCATAATTAACCTACACCACCCCAAAAGTCCTGAGGGATTTTCCAACATCCAGTTCATCAGAATGTTCTTCCTCACACAATGTAAGAGAATATTAAACAGCTTCTTCCCATGTGCATCAAAGGAGGGCAGATTCAGCAGACCCAAGAGGAGGGATGCTGGATCTACCTTGACCTCTGTTCCCAAGACCCCTTCCAAAACACTCACTATAGTGCCCCAATACCTATGAAGCTTGTGGCATGACCACAAGCTATAAGTAAGAGTACCAATGTCTGTTTTACGTTGGGGACACATTGGAACGACTCCTTTCTTAAATTTCACAAGCCACTCCATTGCCAAATAAGCCCTGTGGAGAAGCTTCAGTTGCATAGCCTGTGTCCTATTACAAATCGAAATCTTCCTCACACTCTCCCAAATATCCTCCCATGCCTCTGACAAGATCTCCACCACTGATCTCCACTCCAGGCCAGATCCCACACAGCCACACAATGTCCTTCAAGACACTACCTCCTAGTAAATGGTAGGAGGTACTGATCGAGAGAGTAGAGGACTCTCCTCTCTACATCAGACTTATAGGGACTAACCAATAATGTAGTATTTTTCTATCAAAAGTCACTAATCTGAAAATAACAAAAGAGGTCCCTCCTCGACAGTTCATATTTCTGGCTCAGCTGATCAAAAGACATCATCACCTTCTCCCCCCCCCCCCCCCCCCTGCTCACGCCCACCAAATAAGTCTCCCAAACAGGAGACACCTCTAGATTCTGAGAACCTAAAGCCAGAATCCATCAATCCCAGTTGGAATCCTGGCATTCCAACTACGGGAGTAAAAAGGGAAGTTTTATGTAAATTGCCCTTGCTTTGTTGCATCATTCTCCATGCTTTAACCATGTTAAGGACAATCGGATTCCTGCAATGCTCCATGACAATCCTCATCTTGTCCATAAACAACAAATTAATGAGGGAGCATTTTGCCTCATCATCCTCTCTAAAGCATTCTTCCTATAATGAGGTGACCAGAACTTGACACAATATTCCAAGTGTGGTCTAATCAGGACTCACAATCACAGAATCCCTACAGTGTGGAAACAGGCCATTCGGCCCAACATTTTATAGAGTTGTAGCAAAACCTCATGGCTCTTAAACTCAATCAGCTTGTTAATAAAAGCCAAAACACCAAACACCTTCTTCACAACCCTATCAACTTGAGTGGTAACTCTGAGGGATCTATGTACATGCTCCTTCACTTTTATACACTTTTTCTGAAAATCAAGATCATGAATGCTTTGCTAGCCATTCTCTCAATAGACCAGTTACTCCATAAATTCATTCCTGGACACACTTTCATGCATAGTTGTCAAATTCTATTATAGAGAATAACATGAAAGCAATTTCATCTACTTGTCGTACTGAATGTGTGACACGTAAGATTGTACAGAAGGAATTATATTGTAGTCATATTGTAAACTTTTATTCAAAAAACAGAATTGGCTGAATTCCTGTCTTATTGATAAGGAAAACAAAACAAACAACTCCTCATTTGGGGGACAATATTAGATGAATATTTATGAGCATTGTTCCTTGAATTATTTATGATTTGGCGATGATTTAATTTTCTGACATTTTAGATCAAATGCTATGTCATTCTGAAATACACAAATGTATATTACGAATAAGACAACTGCCTGTAAGAGGAAATGGTGCCCTGCAGTGCTCTCTAATAATACCCAATTTGATCACACATTTCTGCTGATATTTTAGCTGTTATTCTCAGGATTCAGAACACCTACTAGGATCAGATAACAGTGACAGCAGATTGTCAGCGAACATTATATGTGGGAACATCTGGAGGGATATTATGACTTACATAAATATTTTCTCAGAGCTTTAAATGCAATGCAAGGCTGGTCCTCATTGAATTAGAGGATGATGACAGCACAGAATGAGGCCAATTGGCCCATTGTGTCCAAACTGTCTTTTCACCAGAAATATTCTCCTGGTGTAACTCCCCTATCTGTTCCTTGTAATTCTATAATCTTTTTTCTTTTGTTGATAATTATCTAATTCTTTTTTGTGCCATATTTAAATCTTCTTTTGCCAGCTGCTCAGGCACTGCATCCTAGATCCTAACCATCTTCTGTCTGGAAAGGCTTTTTCTCATGACATCATTGCTTCTGTTGCCAATTATCTTACATCTGTGTCTTCCTCTTCTCAATCCTCCAACCAATGGGAACAACTATTCTTCATCTACTCCGTCCAGACTTTTTATGATTTGAATACTCACAAAGCAAGCACATTTGATAAGAGACTTAGAATATGAATTCTGTAACTGTAAACATATATAAGAAAAAGGGAAAATAATCTGAGATATTTCTAAAGGGAACACAATTCATAATTTCTTACAACATTGTACACATTGTGCAAGAACGTTCCTGTAATCCAACACCAAACAATAATAAGCAATGTATGTAACTTACATAAACATTTCCAGGTGTTTCAGCCACCAAATATCCGTGATCCATATGGACTTCCTCACTCCTATGTCATCTTGCCCTAATAACATGCATTGTTCCTTACCTCCATCTTGTACTTATCTTGCTCTCACTTAAATATACGCCACTCATCTGAACAACTCTTTGTGATACTGAGAACCACATTCTCACCTTTTAAGCAGTCCTTGAGGTTTTTATTTATTCATCCATGAGTCATAGACTTCACAAGTTGCAACAGCATTGATTACCAATCACTACTTCCCCTTGACAAGATGGTGGTGAGCTGCCTACTTCATTTTATTTGTTCGTGGGACGTGGGCATCATTGGCTGTGTCAGTATTTATTGCCCATCCCTAGTTGTCATAGAGTCATAGAGATGTACAGCATGGAAACAAACCCTTCGGTCCAACCCGTCCATGCCCACCAGATATCCCAACCCAATCTAATCCCACCTGCATGCACCCGGCCCATATCCCTCCAAACCCTTCCTATTCATATACCCATCCAAATGCCTCTTAAATGTTGCAATTGTGCCAGCCTCCACCACTTCCTCTGGCAGCTCATTCCATACACGTACCACCCTCTGTGTGAAAAAGTGGCCCCTTAAGTCTCTTTTATATCTTTCCCCTCTCACCCTAAACCTATGCCCTCGAGTTCTGGACTCCCCGACCCCAGGGAAAAGACTTTGCCTATTTACCCTATCCATATCCCTCATAATTTTGTAAACCTCTATAAGGTCACCCCTTAGCCTCCGACGCTCCAGGGAAAACAGCCCCAGCTTGTTCAGCCTCTCCCTATAGCTCAAATCCTCCAACCCTGGCAACATCCTTGTAAATCTTTTCTGAATCCTTTCAAGTTTCACAACATCTTTCCGATAGGAAGGAACCCAGAATTGCACGCAATATTCCAATAGTGGCCTAACCAATGTACTGTACAGCCACAACATGACCTCCCAACTCCTGTACTCAATACTCTGACCAATAAATGAAAGCTCACAAACGCCTTCTTCACTGTCCTATCTACCTGGGACTCCACTTTCAAGGAGCTATGAACCTGCACTCCAAGGTCTCTTTGTTCAGCAACATTCCCTAGGACCTTACCATTAAGTGTATAAGTCCTGCTAAGATTTGCTTTCCCAAAATGCAGCACCTCGCATTTATCTGAATTAAACTCCATCTGCAACTTCTCAGCCCATTGGCCCATCTGGTCCAGATCCTGTTGTAATCTGAGGTAACCCTCTTTGCTATCCACTTCACCTCCAATTTTGGTGTCATCTGCAAACTTACTAACTGTACCTCTCGCATCCAAATCATTTATGTAAATGACAAAATGTAGAAGACCCAGCACCGATCCTTGTGGCACTCCAGTGGTCATAGTTCTTCAGTCTGAAAAACAACCCTCCACCACCACCATGGCTGGAAGGTGGGACTGGGATATCATAGCAATTACAGAAACATAGCTCAGGGATTGGCAGGACTGGCAGCTGAATGTTCCAGGATACAAGTGCTACAGGAAGGATAGGAAGGGAAGCAAGAGAGGAGGGGGAGTGGCATTTTTTAATAAGATAGCATTACAGTTGTGCTGAGGGAGGATATTCCCAGAAGTACATCCAGGGAGGTTATTTGGGTGGAACTGAGAAATAACAAAGCGATGATCACCTTATTGGGATTGTATTATAGATCCCCTAATAGTCAGAGGGAAATTGAGAAACAAACTTGTAAGGAAATTTCAGCTATCTGTAAAAATAATAGGGTGTTATGGTAGGGGATTTTAACTTTCCAAACATAGACTGGGACTGCCATAGTGTTAAAGGTTTAGATGGAGAAGAATTTGTTAAGTGTGTACAAGACAATTTTCTGATTCAGTATGTGGATGTACCTACTAGAGAAGGTGCAAAACTTGACGTATAAAGAAAGTAGGAGTATACTTAAGAGGGAAATCAGGAGGGCAAAAAGGGGACAAAAGGGTAACTAGGGAGAGAATAGGGCCCCTCAAAGATCAGCAAGGCGGCCTTTGTGTGGAGCCACAGAAAATGGGGGAGATACTAAATGAGTATTTTGCATCAGTATTTACTGTGGAAAAGGATATGGAAGATGTAGACTGTCGGGAAATAGATAGTGACATCTTGCAAAATGTCCAGATTACAGAGAAAGAAGTGCTGGATGTCTTGAAATGGGTAAAGGGAGATAAATCCCCAGGATCTGATCAGGTGTACCCTAGAACTCTGTGGGAAGCTAGAGAAGAGACTCCTGGGCCTCTTGCTGAGATATTTGTATCATCGATAGTCACAGGTGAGGTGCCGGAAGACTGGAGGTTGGCAAACGTGCCACTGTTTAAGAAGGGCGGTAAAGACAAGTCAGGGAACTATAAACCAGTGAGTCTGACCTCGGTGGTGGGCAGGTTGTTGGAGGGAATCCTGAGGGACAGGATGTACATGTATTTGGAAAGGCAAGGACTGATTAGGGATAGTCAACATGGCTTTGTGCGTGGGAAATCATGTCTCACAAACTTGATTGAGTTTTTTGAAGAAGTAACAAAGAGGATTGATGAGGGCAGAGCAGTAGATGTGATCTATATGGACTTCAGTAAGGCGTTTGACAAGGTTCACCATGGGAGACTGGAAAGGTTAGATCTCATGGAATACAGGGAGAACTAGCCATTTGGATACAGAACTCGCTCAAAGGTAGAAGATAGAGGGTGGTGGTGGAGGGTTGTTTTTCAGACTGTGACCAGTGGAGTGCCACAAGGATCGGTGCTGGGCCCTCTACTTTTTGTCATTTGTCCTTGAGAAGGTGGGGATGAGCTGCTTTTTGAATCGCTATAATTCATGTGCTGTGAGTTGACCCACATTGCCGTTTGGGCGGGAATTCCAGGATTTTGACCCAATGACAGTAAAGACCATTTGTGCAAACTCTTTCCACATCTTAACCATCCTTTCAATAAGAAAGTTTTTGTACTGGATTTATTTGTGTCTATCTTAGTGTTTACAATCCTCAGTAGCAGGCTCCTTCGTAATAAAAAACATGTTCACCCCTTCTGCCCACTTAAGTAACTGTACAATTTTAATGATGACTATCAGGTCAGGTTACAGGTAATTCTTTTCTAGTGGATGGATCTCCAGTCTTCATAGACCATCCTGATAGATGCTACCCCCTCTGTTTGGTATCAGCTGGCTAAATCTTATTTGTACATTTTCCATGCATTTGGTGCTGCACTGAGACACTAACACTTTTCAAAATCAAATAAAATACAAAATGCCCTGCAGGAAATGTAAAGTACCATAAACTTTGCAAAATACTGAAGCTCTTTAAAACCAGCAGGAAGGAAGGTATGCATTACTAATATTAGCATTTACAAGATATCAGTGATAGCTTTAAGGCTGACATGAATTAAAATCACTTAGCTGAACTGTTAGCACAGCTTGGCTCTCTTGTTGATTAAAATTCCTGTTCACGTCATTGTTGATAATAGAATACAGAAGCAAATTAGATTTGTTCCCTGGTTCTTACTGTTTTATGTCTACTGAGCCCCACCTCTCAGTTAAATCCAGTGATACATATCATTTCCAGGTATCAGATAATTTGTGTATGAATTGTGTATTGAGGGAATTTGGTATGCACACTCTCAGATCCCTGAAAGTAGCAGAGAGAGCAGATAGGATGGTGAAGAAGGCACATGGAATGCTTGTGTTATTACCCAAGGCAGAGAAAACAAGAATAGATAGGTAATGCTGGAACTGTGTAAAACACAGGCTAGGCCACAACTGGTGTATATATCAGAGCATGCAGATCTTGTCCCTATGTTATAGGAGGTTTGTGATTGTATTAGAGGAGATTTTTTAGGCTGCTAACTGCCCTGGAGACTTGATCTATGAGGAAAGATTGGATAAGTTAGGTTGGTTTTCTTGGAGAAGCAATGGTTGAGAGGCAATCTTATAGATATGTGTAAGATTATGAGGGTCATAGTTAAGGAGTCAATGACAAGGGTGCATAGATTTACAGTAAGAAATAGAGGCTACAATGTTGAGTTGAGGTAAAATGTTTTCGCCAAGATGGTAGTGGAATCTGATACTCATTGCTTGAAAGAGTGGTTAAGTCAGAATATTTTGTAACATTTAAGCATATTTACTTGCATTGCTCCAGGGCTATGGACCAAAAAGCTATAAAATGGGATTAGTGCAGCATTTTATTTTAATGTAGTCTGATCTTTGCTGAGGTAAAAACAATGACTGCAGATGCTGGAAACCAGATTCTGGATTAGTGGTGCTGGAAGAGCACAGCAGTTCAGGCAGCATCCAAGGTACAGCGAAATCGACATTTCGGGCGAAAAGTCGATTTCCCTGCTCCTTGGATGCTGCCTGAACTGCTGTGATCTTTGCTGACCAGAGTGGACACAATGGACCAAATGGCCTCCTGTGCTGTAAATGTTTATGAGACAATGCATGTATTATTCAATAAGATGCCTACCTGTTACATATTTTGCAGTATCTATAATTCTGCACTGTAAGTAAAATCAAATTTGTTCCTTATCTTAGAAAAAGGTATTTAATATTTATTAAGGAAATTACCAATAAAAATTATTATCAAAAAGATGTGAGTATCACTTCTATTACAAAAAATAAATCAGTTTACACACATTATTATAGATATCAGACTTTGTATTTGACATATTCTGAAAAAGTGAAATTTGAATGAGCTATGATGCCAGAATACTGATTCCAAAGTGTTCTAATAATTATATTCTACTCAGATTTTTCATAGCAACTTTACTTCTATAACTAAGTGGATAAGTTTGGTTTTCTATGACACGATAAAATGATTGATAGTGAATTGAAAATCTATCTTTATTCCTCCAGAGATTTTTTCATAGATGTAAGAATCATCAATAAAAAGGTCATGGAGGGAGGTAAGGTAGTGGTAATGTCACTGGACTATATTCCTGAACTCCTGGTGTATGTTCCAAGTTATAAGTTTAAATTCTATTCTGGCAGATGGTGAAATTTGAATTTAATAAAAATCTGTAATCACAATCGTGTAACCAATGTTGATTGTTGTACAAACACATCTATTTCACAAATGCCCTTTAGGGTAGGCAATCTGCTGTCTTTATCTGGTCTGACCTACATGTGACTCCAGAACACAGCAACGTGGTTGACTCTTAGCTGCCCTCTGGGCAATTAGGGATGGGCAATAAATGATGACTTAGTCAACAACACTCACATCCTTGAATGAAAAGAAAACTATTATGAATCTTATAGTATTCAATAAATAATGTCAAAATTATACGCAGTTTCTTATATAAATCTTACAGAATTTATAATATAGCTTATCCAGTCAAATGTCTATTTAGCTTGATAGTAACATTGAAGTAGTGGAACTCTTATCCGAGTCAGAACAATATATATTTAAGTCCTCTGTAGCACTCGTGCATAGAGAGATGATTTTAAAACTAATGGAGTTTGCCCTCTGGGCAATTAGGGATGGGCAATAAATGATGACTTAGTCAACAACACTCATCCTTGAATGAAAAGAAAACTATTATGAATCTTATAGTATTCCATAAATAAAGTCAAAATTATACGCAGTTTCTTATATAAATCTTACAGAATTTATAATATAGCTTATCCAGTCAAATGTCTATTTAGCTTGATAGTAACATTGAAGTAGTGGAACTCTTATCCGAGTCAGAACAATATATATTTAAGTCCTCTGTAGCACTCGTGCATAGAGAGATGATTTTAAAACTAATGGAGTTCTGCATTCCCCGAGGAGATACTCTCTGGGTAAGATTAAACCAGTACAACGTCTACCTGTTAAGATTGATTCATAAGATTCCATGCATTGCCCAAAGAAGAGCCAAGGGAGTTATGGTAGCCTTGTCAACAATCTTTCTTCCACCACAACAGTGAGCTGAATCTTACCAACTAAGTATCATCTGTGCTGGGTTTCATGGCGTGTTTTCTCATGTTTTCATCCCAAACTTGCCTCGTTAAACATGCACCAAATCCCTCTGATGCCCCACTCACCCAATGTCAATTCTCCCAATCGCTATAGGCACAAGTACTCATGATTGTCAAGGCATTCTGAAATTCCTGACTCTGATACATTATTCAAAAAGCTGCTATCCACCTGGTCAAGTGATGGCAGCTTTCTGATTATTTTCTGGACAGGTTTGTGGCACTTTAATGATCTGTCCACCTGGATTCCCCAGGGCTTCTTAGACCTCTCACTGAGTCCAGGTTTTCATCATTTAGAAAAGACTCTGCTCCACTGTTTTTATATCTAAAGTAGGGGATCTCATAATTGCCTGAACTGAAAGTCATTTGCCAATGTTTTGTTGTGATTCAGTTGGTAGCATTTTTGTAATTGAGTGGGAAATTTAAGTATATTCCAATCCCACTGCAGAACTTGAACTCAAAATCCAAATTGACAATTCAGTCCTCTGTGAAGGGAATGCTACCTTGTCAGATGTTCCATTCTTCAGATGTGACTTCAATCCAAGGCCTCATCTGCTCTCTGCGGCAGACATAAACTATCTTGCAGCTCTATTTCAAAGGAGAGTAAGAATGTTATTTGCAATGTCCTGATAAACAATTATTCTTTAATTAACATCACAACAATGGTTTTTCTGATCAATGTCATTGTTGTTTGTGAATGTTCGCTTTCGCACTTCCAACATTGCATTAGAGAGAGAGTGTGTGTGTGAGAGAGGCAAACATAAACTATCTTGCAGCTCTATTTCAGAGGAGAGTAAGAATGTTATTTGCAATGTCCTGATAAACAATTACTCTTTAATTAACATCACAACAATGGTTTTTCTGATCAATGTCATTGTTGTTTGTGAATGTTCGCTTTCGCACTTCCAACATTGCATTAGAAACTGTGGGTGAATCTTCCAGCCACTGAATGGTGAGGGCATTGATGGATCAATTAGGAAAGTAGATAGGCAAAAATAAAATTTCTAAGTTCTAGAAGAAAATGTTGGAGTTTTTTACTGAGTTTTGAACAGCAAGGCAAGAATCCGCCTAGTGAGCAATGAGACCCATACTTGCTTCCGTTTTGAATGTTTTTCATACCATTTTACCTAATCTTGCCTCATTAGAATACAGTTCCCCATTCTGCCAGTGGATAGAAACTGGACATTGATAGTTCCTGACATGAAAGTCACAACAGATACCTGGTGATCCTAGCTCATTGCTTGTTCTTCTGGATCTCGACTTTGGACACCAGCCACTAACAACTCGATGCATGCTCCATGGGCAGTGATCAACCTCATTCACTGGCAACAGACTTAGTCACCAGATTCTTACTAGTGTTGTCACAACCTCATGGCCCTTCTCACACCAAATTACAGTATGATTCTACGCTTCAATGCTGCACTTTGGAGCATACTGATAGCTTCCCTTAAATGCTGCTGCTAGGAAAGGGCTCCAGTCCATGAACTGTACCTGGCTGCATCTCAGCGCTCCGCACTTGCTACCTTGGCACTCACTCACTCTGTTCCAACTTCAGTGGTCACAGGATCTCCATGTCATCTTTTTATGCTTTACCACCCCTATCCAGAACGTAAAAACTCACAGTACTTCTGTCTTACCTTGATGTTTAGTGTAGACACAAAGCCAGGCAGTTTGTCAAAGTTGTAAGCAATGATCAGTCAAGAGGATGGACATATTGCTATGTAACACTATGGCAAGTCAATCTCACACTCGTATCATGTGTCAGCAGGGTAAGCAGCAAACAAGCAGAATGTACTTCAATCAAATGGCCCAGGATTTCTGGCACAGTAAGTTGAGGGCAGCATTCAATATTAGTCCTGGAGTTTGGACATGGTAAGTGGCCACTAGGGATGTTCAGAGTCAGAGAATGTCTATCATAACAATCCTATCTGTGGGCTATAGTCAGAGCTGCAGGTCCAGTGCAACCACTCTGGAGAGTCACAGTAAAATCAGCATGTTAGGGATCTGTTTATTCATTAGTGGGGACTGACCATCCAAATCAGTCATATAGTCATTGAGATGTACAGCATAGAAACAGCCCCTTCGGTCTAGCTCGTCCATGTCGACCAGATATCTTATACAAATCTAGTCCCTTTGCCAGCATTTCATGTACCCAACCTCTTGCCTTTTAAATGTTGTAATTGTACCAGCCTCCTCCACTTCCTCTGGCAGCTCATTCCATACGTACACTACCCTCTTTGTGAAAATGCTGCTCCTTAGGTCCCTTTTAAATCTTTCCCCTCTCACCTTAATGGCTTCTAGTTTGGACTCCCCTACCCTGGGAAAAAGATATGCCTCTCACGATTTTATAAACCTCTATAAGATCATCCCTCAGCCTCTGATGCTCCAGAGAAAATATCTCCGGCCTATTTAGCCTCTCCCTATAGATCAAACCCTCCAGCCCCAACAACATCCTTGCAAATATTTTCTGAACCATTTCAAGTTTCAAAACATATTTCCTAAAGCAGGGAAAGCAGAATTGAATGCAGTATGCCAAACCAATATCCTGTACAGCTGCAACATGACCTCCCAGCTGCTATACTCAATGCAATGACCAATAAAGGCAAGCATACCAAACACTTTCTTCACTATCCTGTCTATCTGCAACTCCATTTTCAAGGAACCATGAACCTGCACACCAGGTCACTTTGCCTGACAACACTCCCCAGGATATTAATATTAAGTATGTGAGTCAGTCCTGATTTGCCTTACCAAATTGCAACAGCTCACGTTTATCTAAAGTAAATTCCATCTGCCACTCTTTGTTCCAATGGACCATCTGATCAAAATTCCGTTGTACTCTGAGGTAACCTTCTTCAGTGTCCACTACACCACTATTTTTGGTGTCATCTGCAAACTTACTAACCATACTTCCTATGTTCATATCCAAATCATTTATATAAATGACAAAAAGCAGTGGCACACTGCTGATCACAGGCCTCCGGTCCGGAAAGCAACCCCACACTAGCACTGTCTGTCTTACCTTTAAGCCCATTTTGTATCCAAATGGCTAGCTCTCCCTGTATTCCATGTGATCTAACCTTGCTAACCAGTCTACCATGCAGAACCTTGTCGAACACCTTGCTGAAGTACATATAGACAATGTTCACTGCTCTGCCTTCATCAATCTTCATTGTCATTTCTTCAAAAAACTCAATCAAATCAGTGAGACATGATTTACCATGCACAAAGCCATGTTGATTATCCCTAATCATTCCTTACCTTTCCAAATACATCAGAAGAATGGGGTATGGTCAATCCTGGGGATCAGCTCAATTGAAGTCAGAGAGGGTCATCAAGGTCTACTGTTGCATAGGAAAGTTGGGGAAGGCAATTCTGGTTCCACTGCGTTCTCCAGATTCAATGAGAAGATAGTCAAACAAATGCTTCTTGATCAAGAGTGTGTTGCTGGAAAAGCACAGCAGGTCAGGCAGCATCCGAGGAGCAGGAGAATTGACGTTTCGGGCACCAGCCTTTCATCAGGATTCCTCATTCCTGATGAAGGGTTCATGCCCGAAACATCGATTCTCCTGCTCCTTGGATGCTGCCTGACCTGCTGTGCTATTCCAGCAACACACCCTTGACTTCTGATCTCCAGCATGTACAGTCCTCACTTTCTCCTAAATGCATCTTGGTGCTAAATTCACAATCATTCAGACAAAATTCCTGCAAAGGTCTTTTCAGAGGATTGAACTCAGTGTTCAGTTGGCCAAAAACTGCTCCCCACTTACCAAGTACTGCTCTCTCAATTTTGAACTGGCTAGTTCTCTGGAGAATGATAGACAAACTGCTTCAAAAACATTCTGAAACTCACCCTAAAGCACAGCAGGATTGACATTAATGACTGGGAGGGACTTGTTACCAATTTTCAGAACAGTAAAAACGTCCATCAGGATCACTTTAGTTTGAGGTATTGCATCTTTATGTTAGGGCAGAGTGACAACAGAGAGGGAACCAAAAGGGAGCCTCACCGATGTACTATACAATCTCAACATATCATCCCAACTATTATACTCAAAAGGTCTGAGCAATGAATGCAAGTGTGTTAAATGCTTTCTTAACCACCCTGTCTACCTACAATGCAAATTTTAAAGAATTATCTATCTGAACCCCAAGTTTAAGGGCAGCACGGTGGCTCAGCGGCTAGCACTGTTGCCTCACAGCGCCAGGGACCCAGGTCCAAGTCCCACCTCGGGTGACTGTCTGTGTGGAATTTGCACATTCACTCTGCGTCTGCATGGGTTTCCTTCGGGTGCTCTGGTTTCCTCCCACAATCCAAAGATGTGCAGGCCAGGTGAATTGACCATGCTGAATTGTCCACGTTGTTAGGTGCGTTAGTCAGCGGTAAATACAGGGTAGGGGAGTGGGTCTGGGTGGGTTACTCTTTGGAGGGTTGGAGTTGTCTTGTTGGGCTGAAGGGCCTGTTTCCACACTGTAGGGAATCTGATCTGATATGTCTCTCTGTTCTACAACACTATCCTCAGGTCAGTTCTCATTCTTCAAAACTCCAAGAAGTATAAAGTCTAAACTACTCAACCTCTCATCTTGAGACTTTCCCTCCATACTCAGGATCAATTTGTGAATCTTCTCCAGGCTGCCTCTAAATTTAATGTATCTTTTCTCAGATAAGGAGACCAAAACTTTTCACCATATTCTAGGCATGGCCCAACTAGTTACTTATGTAGATCTGGCAACACTTTCCTATTTTTACATTTCATTCCCTTTGAATATTTTTTTCAGATTAGATTCCCTACAGTGTGGAAACAGGTCCTTCAGCCCCACAAGTCCACACCAAACCTCTGAACAGTAACCCACCCAGACCCATTTCCTTCTGACTAATGCACCTAAAACTATGGGCAATTTAGCACAGCCAAATCACCTGACCTGCACATCTTTGGACTGTGGGAGGAAACCCACGCACACATGGAGAGGGAACCAAAAGGGCACAAACTCCACACAGACAGTCACCCTATGTTGGAATTGAACCTGGGTCCCTGGTGCTGTGAGGCAGCAGTGCTAACCACTGAACCACCATGCATGGAGGCCAACAACCCACTTGCATTCCCTATTACCTGCTGAACTTGAATGTTAGTTTTTTTCTGATTTAGGCACAAGATCCTCCAAATCCAGCAATGTTGTGGTTTTCTGCTGTTTTTTTCTATTTAAGTAATACTCTATTTCTCTGTTCTTCCCACCAAACTGCATATCTTCACATATTACCAGCTTAGATTCCAGCTGACAAGTTTTGCTCATTCATGTAAACTATTTATTTCCTTAGCAGACTCTTTGTGTGTTATCCTCATCATTTACCTTCCCACCTATTTTTGTGTCATCCACAAACCTGTCAATAGTACATGCTCTTCTCTCATCCAGGTCATCACAGAATCACAGAATTGTTACAGCACAGAAGAAGGCCATTCAACCGAACATGCATGCACTGGCTCTTCAAATGAGAATGCCTACCTAGATCCAATCTCTGTGTTTTTCCCCATTTGTAAACAATTATGGCCTCATCCCTGATCCTAGTGGTACTCCACGTGTTATATGTTGTCATCCTGAAAAAGTCCCCTTCCCCTATATCTCTGACTTCTATTAATTAGCCAATCATCAATCTATGCTAATATACTACGCCCAACACTATGAGCTCTTATCTTATTAAGTAGCCTAGTGTGTGGCATCTTATGAAATGCCTCCTGGAAATCCAAAAATATCATCTTCACTGCTTCCCCTTTATCTATCCTGCTTGTTACCTCCTCAAAGGATTTGAGAAAATTTGTCAGACATATTTACCTCTTCAAGAGGCCATGCTGACTCTGCTTGATCATGTTATGCGTTTCTAAATACTCTGCTATTACACCTGTAATAGCCTCTAACATTTTTCCTATAATTAATATTAAGCCAACTGATCTATAGTTATCTGTTTTCTCCTTCTCTTTTTGATTAATGATGTTACACTGGCAGTTTTTAGTCCTCTGAGACTTTTCCAGAATCCAATAACTCTTGGAAGATTGCCACCTACTTATATACTATTGCTGTAGCTACTTTCTCTCACATCTTTGGATTCATCCCATTAGGTCCAGGGGATTTATCAGTCTTTAGCCCTATTGGTTTACCTGGTTCTTTTTCTCGAGGGATAATTGTTGTATTTATTTCTCCACTCCCTTTTGTCCCTTGATTAATTAGTATTTTTCGAAATGCTATTAGTGATATCAACTGTAAAGACTGATGTAAAGACTATTCAACTTCTCAGCTATTTCCTCATTCCAATTAATATTTCCCCAATATCGATCTCTAAGGGGTTTATGAAACAAAAACAGAAAGCACTGGAGAAACTCAACAGGTCTGGTGGTATTTGTAGAGAGAGAAAAACAAAATTAACATTTTGAGTCCAGTGGTCCTTTGTCAGACCTCTGACGAAGAGTCACTGAACTTGAAAAAAATAACTCTCTTTGTCTTCATAAATGTTGCCAGATCTGTTGAGTTTTTCCAGCATTTTCTGTTTTTGCTTCAGATTTCCAGCATCCACAGTTCTTTGTTTTATTTTCCTCTAAGTTGACTTTGGCCACTCTGTTCCTTTTCCTATATTTAGATACACTATTGCTGTTCATCTCGATAATACTTGTAAGTTTACTGTCAATGTTCATTTTCTCTCCCTTTGTTTCATTTGCATATTAAGCTTTCCATATCCTCTGTCTTATCACGATGATTTGTGACATTGTAAGTTTCTTCATTCAATTTGATGCTATCTGTAACTCAATTTTATTCACCATAGTTGACTTATCCCCTTCTGAGAATCTTTATTTCTCACTAGGATTTATCTTTGCTCTGAGCCATTAATTATTTTCTTAAAATCTGCCATTATTCCTGAACCATGTCTGCTGTGTTCCCTTTCACATTGCATCCAGCTAATGCTGCCATTATTCCTTTGTAATTCCCCTTATTTAAGGTGAACACGGCTGATTCCAACTGAAGTGCTTCCCTCTCAAACTGAATGCTAAATTCTACTATGTTATAGTCAATATTCTCAAACTACTTTCAAAATGCTGGGTGGAAACAATCCATTGTATCTGTCATCCTTCAGCAGCATTATATTCTTCATTGTTGTTACTTTGTATTTTAATTCTGAGTTCCTTATACAATACTAGCTTGATTGGGGTTTCTAGCATGATCTTTTTCTCTATTGTAAATATTGACACAAATGAATTGTTCGAAATGTCCACCACTTCGTTATTTTCATTGATAGCATCGCCATTAGCAGTTTGCAAAAGTCCTCTTTTACCTTATCTAATTGCAGAACTGTGCGTTGATTTTGACCTTGGTAAGTTTTTTTTTGGTGATTAGAGCTCTTATCTTTTAGCATTATTACTTGGATTCTTTTTTAAACATCCCTCACTGAGCTTTTGTCCTTTTGCCAATGTACAGACTTTACTGTGGACAGTCTCTCTCATCATATTGAACTCAAATCTAGATCTCAGGAGCTATTTCGTATTTTTCCTTTCAACATTATGTCGAACTCAGTCAAGTGTAATGATCAATACCAGATAATTACACACTGATCTTCAGGCTGTTAAATACATCTGGATCATTACTAAATCTCCAAGGTGTGCTTCCTTGTTACGTCTAGAACATACCATTGCTGAAAATACCCTGGAAATACCTAAGATTCATTGCATTTTTATTTGATATACTACTATCCTTGTGCCAATCTATATTGAAGTTAAAATCCACCAAAAAAACTACTCAACCTCGACAATATGCTTATTTACTCTCTGCATTTATGCATTTTACCACCTCACTGCTGTGATACAATATGATGTTAAATTCTAAAACTGTCAGCTTATGCCTCATTGCATTCTTTTAATTTTGAAGTGATTTCATCCTTTATCACTAAGCCTACTTTTTAACCTGTACAAATTTCCCTTTACACCTTATAAACTGGAATATTTAATTTCCTACTACTGATCACCTTTCAGCCAAGTCTAATTACTGATTATTATGTCATGCTCTTCAATTTGTGCCTGTCATTTATTCAATTTATTCATTATATTCTGTATGTTTGTTCAAATAGCACTTACTTTGGCCACATACTTTGACTTATCTTGGACGTAATATTTATATTATGCAATTATTACACATAGTTGTCAAAGTATAGAAACACAGGAAAATAGAAAGTAAGAGCAGGAGGAGGCTAGTTGCTCCTTTGAGCCCATTTCACCATTCAATATGATCATGACCAACTCAGTACCTGTTCCTGCCTTCTCTCCATGCTCTTCGGCCTCTTTAGCCCTCAGAACAATTCCTTTGTAAAAACATTCGATGTTTAGCCTCAACTGCTTCCTGTTGCAGAAAATTCCACAGGCTCACCACTACTTGAGTGAAGAAATTTCTCCTCATGTCAGTCTTAAATAGCCTATCCCATATCCTTAGATTGTAATTCATGATCCTGGACTCCCCAGTCAACAGGATCATACTTCATAGAACATAGAACATAGAATATAGAACAGTACAGCACAGAACAGGCCCTTTAGCCCACGATGTTGTGCCGACCACAGATCCTCATGTATGCACCCTCAAATTTCTGTGACCATATGTATGTCGAGGAGTCTCTTAAATGTCCCTAATGACCCTGCCACCACAACTGCTGCTGGCAACGCATTCCATGCTCTCACAACTCTCTGTGTAAAGAACCCACCTCTGACATCCCCTCTATACTTTCCTCCAACCAGCTTAAAACTATGACCCCTCGTGTTAGTCATTTCTGCCCTGGGAAATAGTCTCTGGCTATCGACTC
>NC_057729.1:56220108-56227608 GCF_004010195.1 Chiloscyllium plagiosum | reverse complement strand
TCCAGGCGGAATATTTTCCTTCTACTACCACTCGCTGTCTTCTGTTGGCCAGCCAATTCTGTATCCAGACAGCTATGTTCCCCTGAATCCCATTCCTCCTGACCTTCTGAATGAGCCTACCATGGGGAACCTTATCAAATGCCTTGCTAAAGTCCATATACACCACATCCACAGCTCGACCCTGTAGTAGTTCCTGCAGACAAACTACTCTGTCAAGTCTTGATAGATTTTTATACATTTCAATGAGATTCTCCCCTCATTCTTCTAAATACCAATGAATGTAGTCTGGAATTCCTTCCTTAACAATATTGTGGATCTACCAATAGACTGCAGCACTTCAAGAGGGAGCTCACGACTACCTTTTCAAGGGCACCTAGGAATAAGCTATAAATGCTGTCCCAGCCAGTGATGTCCACGTCCCACAAGTGAAAAAAGTTCAAACTGATCCGGCCTCTCTTCAGGCATTGGTCCTCTGGTCCCAGGAATCAGTCTGGTAAGTTTTTGTTACACTCTCTCCATAGCCAAAACATCCTTCCTTAGATAAGGTGATCAAAACTGCTTAGGATATTCCAGGTATGGTCTCACCAGACTCGATACGATTGCAACAAGACATCCCTGCTCGAATCCTATCGTGATGATGGCTAACATACATTTGCCTTCTTCATTGCCTGTTGCACCTGTATGCTTACCTTCAGCAATTGTTGTACAAGGACATCCAGGCCTTATTTAACCTCTCTTTTTCTAATCTTTTGCTAATAATCTTTTAGATAATAATCTACTTTCCTTTTTTGCTACCAAAGTGGATAACCTCACATTTACCCACATTCTACTACTGTCTGTTTATGTCTCATTGCATTCTCTTAATTTTGAAGTGATTTCATCCTTTATCACTAAGCCCACTTTTTAACCTGTAAAATTTTCCTTCACACCTTATAAACTGGAATATTTAATTTCCTACTACTGATTATCTTGCACCAAAGTCTAATGAATGATTATTATGTCATACTCTCCAATTTGTGCCTGTCATACCTTCATCTGCCATGCATTTGCCAACTTACTCAATTTGTTTTAAACAACTCACAATGCTACCCAATGACATTTTCCTTCTTTCTTCGAGGTCAAGGTCTGGGACAAAATGAAGCAGTAAATGGCCACCATGAAGCCTAAGGCCTCTGACGCACCCTTTTCTTGCCCAGGGCACATGCCATCAACATTACAGACAATAGGTTGAAATGTGGCCTCTGCAAGTGCAATGTTGGAAGAGACAACCTGCAGGATTTTGTCAGACCTAATGTTCACTTTCCCTTCTCACTTCTACCTCAACCTTTAAAAAAAATGACTTGTAGAGATTGGATGGGTCTCATTTGCTCTTTATAAAGCAGCCCAATCTGTAAAGAATTTGTCATTTCTACTTATGTTTTGAGTGAGTAATAATCCTGTTTCTCAGTTGCATGCTAACATGCTTGGTTAGTTTTTACTGCATGTAGAACAAACACTGGTAATACATAAACATGTTACTATAGTAACATATCACTATAGTAACTGTATTTGCATATCAACATTGACTGGTGGGTCACCAGAAAGCAGAGTTAGTCTCATGTAATGCAAACAAGCTGTCATAGCAAGTGAACAAATACTCTGTATTTTCCTTAATCAAACCAGTTTTTATTACGGGTGTGTTATAGGTGTTGCCATCAAGCGTCTGAATTTTGCAAAAAAGCTATGGGATCTTGTTCGTTTACATTCTCTGCCTGCAGCAATGAAGTATGACCGTGTAAATATGCAACCAGAGAAGTATTAAGTTAGTTGGAACAAATAGTGGAAATACTTGAACCTTTATCTATTAACATGACATCTCCTACTTTGAACCACTGCCAGACATTGAAATCTCACACTGTTATGTGTTTGCAACTTACCTTCTGAATGTTACAGTGCTATTAAGGTACAAAAAACGAACCATTCAGCCAAGTATTTCATGCTGGCGTTTATGCTCCATATGAACCTCCACCCATCCCTCTTACCTGACTTTATTAGCATAATGCCCTATTCGCTTCTGTTGCACATGTCTAGCTGTCCCATAAATGCCTTAATATCGAACTTAACTGCTCTTTGGAGGATGGAAAAGGAAGTTTCTCCTAAATTACCTTTGGAACTTGTTAGTCACTGTTTTACACTTAATGGTCCCTATTTTCAGACACCTCATAAACTTAATCATTTTTAAAAATTCAATTCAATAATCTTTTGAGAAGTTTATACTTGCCCAGTACTTGTCAGGTTGATATATTATAAAGAATGGGAGAACGAAATGCAACTATCAAAGCATATCCTCTTCCTCCTCCTCCTGCTCCTCGGATGCTGCCTGACCTGCTGTGCTTTTCCAGCACCACTCTAATCTAGACTCTGGTTTCCAGCATCTGCAGTCCTTGTTTTTACCTAGCTGTCAAAGCAAGCACAGTTCCATCATTGCATAATCATGTTTCTTTATCATCAAAAAAGGAAGAGAAGGTTATGGGCAGAAAGTGGGGGAATGACACCAGGTAAATGTTCCAACTTCACCTTAATTAATCCTTGGTATTTTCTGGAAAAATAAATAAGACAACTGTTGAGTTTTGAACTATCCAGGAGAATTTGGATCAAAATCCCAGAACCCCATAGCTAAATATTCTTCATTTTGCAAACTCCAACATTTTCGGAAGATAGTTCAGACCTTCTCAAAGGCAATTGGAATGAACTCCAATCTTCCCAGTAACACCTGCACTCCATGAATGAAAATAAATTACCTATTTTTCTCAGTAAACTTCCTCATTGCTAATGTATCTCTTTAAACCAGCTGTAAATTGTGTGAAATCCATACTTTCTCGACAACTAACTAACCTCTCAGTGATGTTTCCATAATATAATTATTCGAGGAGAAAGTGAGGGCTGCAGATGCTGGAGATCAGAGCTGAAAATGTGTTGCTGGAAAAGCGCAGCAGGTCAGGCAGCATCCAAGGAACAGGAGAATCGACGTTTCGGGCATAAGCCCTTGGCAACATGACGGTTGGAGGAAGAGCTCCTCATCTTCTGCCTGGGAACCCTCCAACCACAAGGGATTGAACTCAGATTTCTCCAGTTTCCTCATTTCCCCTCCCCCCACCTTGTCTCAGTCAAATCCCTTGAACTCAGCACCGCCTTCCTAACCTGCAATCATCTTCCTGACCTCTCCGCCCCCACCCCACTCCGGCCTATCACCCTCACCTTGACCTCCCTCCACCTATCGCATTTCCAAAGCCCCTTCCCCAAGTCCCTCCTCCCTACCTTTTATCTTAGCCTGCTGGACACACTTTCCTCATTCCTGAAGAAGGACTTATGCCCAAAACGTCGATTCTCCTATTCCTTGGATGCTGCCTGACCTGCTGCGCTTTTCCAGCATAATATAATTATTGCAAAGTATAATTCTACTTGTAAATATCTGTGAATTTTAACAAAGGTACTTTGTTGTTCCAAACAATGCATGTGAATGCATGCTGAATACTAAAGTGTACCTTGCAGACCGACTGTGAATCTATGTTTGCAAGATTGATTCCTTTAGTAAGGACTTTAGTTCTCTGAATCCTGCACATTTTAAACAATTTATCAAAAAACTCTCCCAGAGCTCACTCATTTGAACTGATTTAGTTCCAACCCCAATACACTGAACAGAATCTTCTCCTGGTCAAGTGTAGAAAAACGTCCCATGGTGCAGAGATGTTTTTTTGTACCCTGGCCATGCATCACCCATCATATCAGGCAGGGAAGTGCCACCTCTTACTCCTTGCATCCACTTTGTACTTCAACAGTCTTTTACTTTTGCTTTTCCCACTAGTTGGGGTCATGATTCACAAGAGAAATCTTCATTTCTTATGGTCTCTGGATCTTCTCTGTGGAGGCCTCTTCCTACAGATTCTCTTGGATTGAGTCCATCCATCTCCTTCTTAGTTTCCCTCCCTTCCTCTTTTCTGATAAGACCCATTTCAACTTCTTTCTCATTACACAACCTTTCAGTCTTCATTAGATGCAGCAGTCTCCATCCCAGTCTCCTCAGCTGAGCCTCCTTCACCCCTTCAGTCACTCTGACTTTCTCCAGGAATCTGGACTCTGAGCCAGTTCTCTTCTGGAGACATGACAGATCAAACACAATATCTTCATCCCTCCCGCATCTACCTTTCTTTCTTTCATTTTATTCAAAGGCTGGCTGCAGGCAGGTCTTAAAATCTCTCTCCTTTATCAAAGCTGGCAACTTTCCATTGCAGTGCATGCTAGCTGGCAGTCTCTGTTTATTCTATGCCACAGCTATCTGATGTGTGAACTCTGCCACCTGTTGATCATTTTCCTGGATAATCAAGCCCAGGTAATTCAATTTGGTCGTTTGGCATGCTTCTGTTCCAGCAATGGTCACAGAGACACTACATCCTGGCTGGTCTGTAATGAGCATTATGGATACATGGAGTTCTAGCTGTGTTTCTTTTGCCCATTTATTTTCAAGATTGTTTTTCTATTGGTTTCCACTTGCCTGACGTTTTTCAATGATTTTGGCAATGACTGTCACATTATCTGCATGTTGTGTGTTGGACCTGCTATGATCTCCTTTGACCCAAATCAAAGATGATGATGAACAAAGATGGGTCGAGGACTGACATTTGGTCAACTCCAACTTTTACCTCAAATATTCTTGAGTTGTCAGCATTACTCACCAACAATTGGCAGCTCTTATTTATAGGCAAAAGTGAGGATTGCAGATGCTGGAGATTAGAGTCAAGATTAGAGTGGTGCTGGAAAAGCAGGTCAGGCAGCATCTAAGGAGCAGGAAAATTGACGTTTTGGGCAGGAGCTCTTCATCAGGAAAGAGCTCCTGATGAAGGGCTCCTGCCCAAAATGTTGATTTTCCTGCTCCTTGAATGCTGCCTGACCTGCTATGCTTTTCAGCACCACTCTAATCTTGACTCTAGTCCTTATTTATATCTTCAATCATCCTGACATAGTTCTCCAATATCCTTCTGTATCTCAGGTGTTCTAAGATCTTTCTCATTGGTACCTGGTTAGATGCTTTTTCCACATCAAGGAAGACCAGGTGTAAATCCTTTTGTTGCTTGTGATAGCTCTTCATCAATTTGCGCCAAGCAAAAATTGTTTCAGTGTTGCTTCTTGCTGGCATGAAGACAAAATGCCCATCATTGGATAGAAGTTGACCACATGTGCCCACACTTCGAGGGTATGGGACATCAAAATGACTCTGCAATAGTTTCTGCACTGTTGAACATCTCTTTCAATTTGAAATTGGCACTGGAATATTGTCCCCATTCATTTGCCAACTGGTCTTTGCCATACCACTTTGAAGGGATGAACAAGGCACTGATGCCCATGTCACCAAGCATCTTAAAGGAATCCTCCCCTTCGATCCTGTTGGGCAGCAGTACCTTTCAATGTTTCACGTAGTCTAGCAATACTCACACTTTCATTCTTCTGATGTCGGCCACTGGAGAGGCAGGAGTTGCTCTTTGCTTGAGAGCTCCTTGAAGACTACATTTTTTTCATTATACAACCAAGGAATCGGTTAGCTCAGTTAACCAGTAAGTGGTGCCAACAGTGCATTCAGTTCCCACCAGTTGATATACCCATAGAGGACTCTCCATCTCAACCTGTGCCCTCACCTGGAGTATGGTGGCCCTTAGATTAAATTACCACCAGCCATCTCTCTCCAATGACTGAGGAGCCCAGTAGTCTGATTAGACTATGGCAAACTTACTCCTCGATGAACATCATTCTTGTGGTCTAGTGGGATTGTAGTCATCACTCCCACAAATATTTTTCAACAGCTTATTCATGGAATGTGGGTTGAAGTTTAAATTTATCCAAATACCAATTTAACCATGATATGTACAGCTGGGCTTGCATCAAAGCAGCAAAGATATACCAATATTATTTAGTAAAGACAATTTTAAAATGACAATTTTTGAACAAACCTGATGTCAAAAGTAGAACTTTCTTCTATATGTTCATTGGATGTGGACTGCTGCTTGCCCATCCCCAAATGCTCTGATGAAAGTGATGTTGAGCGGCCTTCTCAAGCTGCAGCACTGAATTGATGGGCCGTTGGGGGGGTGGTGTGGAAATTGGGGGTGGGGGAGTGTAGTGTTATTGGTGGAGTGGAGGACACATATACATTGCTGTCAAGAACTGAGTTCCAGGAAATTTACCTCATGATACTAAAAGAATAGTGATCTAGTTCCAAGCCAGGATGATGTGTGCCTTGGAAACAAACTTGCCCAGTAGTGGTGTTTGCCTTCATTAACTACATTTGTCTTTCTAGGTGGCAGAAATCATGGTTTTGGTAGGTGCCTTGGAGGGAGCCTTGGTGAGTGGTTATGGTGCATCGTGTAGATGGTACACACTATTGGAACTTTGCATTGGTGGTGGACGGAGTGGATATTGAAGGTGTTTTATGCAGTGCCAATGAAGTTGTCTGCGTATGTCCTGGATAGTGTCAAGTTACTTGAGTGTTAAAGATGCAGTTATTGAGGTACATTGACTGTATTCAATCACACAGCTGACTTGTCACTTATAGATTGTGCACAGGCTTTAGGAAGTTAGGAGATGAGTTACTTAATGCTGAATGCCCAGTTCCTGACCTGCTATTGTGGTTATGTCTCGTCTAGTTCAGTTTCGAGTTAATTATAGTTGATTGTGCTGGATTCAATGATGGTCATGTCATTGAATGTCAAGGGGATATAGTTTAATATCTCTTGTTGGAGCTGGTAATTGCCTGGCACTTGTGTGACACAAATGCTATTTACCTCCTAACAACACAAGTCTGAATGTTGTTCAAGTGTTACTGCATTTGGACATTAACTGGGAAAAGATTTCAAACATTGTACAATCATCATTGAACTTCTGAAATGGAGGAAAGGTCCTTTATAAAGTATCTGAAGATGGCAGGCCAAGGACACTGACAGAGGAACTCTTGCTGAGATGTTCTCTGGTGTGAGATAACTGACCTCCAACAACCCGATAAGTCTTCCTATGCAATAGGTCTGTCTCCAAATAGTACAAATTATCCCCTGATTCATTGATGCCAAAAGATTATCCCAATCTAAGTAGTTATCTTTCATATCTGTCAGAAAATACAGGAGGATATAGATAGACTGGAGAGTTGGGTGGAAAAGTGGTGGATGGCTTTCAATCCAGACAAATGTGAGGTGATGCATTTAGGCAAGTCTAATTCTAGAGCGAATTATACAATGAATGGAAGAGCCTTGGGAAAAGTTGTTGGGCAGAGAGATCTGGGAGTGCAGGTCCATTGTACCTTGAAGGTTGCTGCACAGGTGGATAGAGTGGTCAAGAAGGCATAGAGTATGCTTGCCTTCATTGGATGGGGTATTGAGTGTAAGAACTGGCAAGTCATATTAAAATTGTACAAGACATTGGTTCGGCTGCATTTAGAATATTGTGTATGGTTCTGGTCGCCACATTACCAAAAGGATG
>NC_057729.1:56218203-56219405 GCF_004010195.1 Chiloscyllium plagiosum | reverse complement strand
AACTGGTGGAGGAGCGTGGGGAGGAGGTTTGTAGACATGGTGGAGGGGGTATGGGGAGGGTTTTGGAGGTCTGGTACAGGGGGTTTGCGGAGCTGGTGGAGGGGGTATGTGGAGTGGGTTTGGGAGAAGGTTTGGAGAGCTGGTGTAGGAGGGAGATGGAGGAGGAGCAGCAGTTGAACTAGTGGAGATGGGCGGGGTGTAGGGAGGGGCGTGGCGCTGCCACGTGGCCGTTTCGAACGCTTTGCACCAACCGCCTCCCGCGCGATTCTAACGGTCAATGAGCCGCGTGCCAGCTCCCCCGCCCACGGTGAGAAGGGCGCGCGGGTTTGGCGCGAAACTGCAGACGGGCTGTTCGCATGAACGAGCCGTAGAGCCGAGTGAACCGAGCAACAAACAGCCAGAGTAAATCCCAACCGGGGACTGCAGTGATTGTGGCTGTTTTACTCCGAGTGATAAGGTGACGAGCATTGCTGAAAGGCGCGATACGACGCTTCTCTCGCACCCGGGTCTGGGGGGGATGTGAATTAACCTGGCAGCCATTGCACATGCAAACAGGTTCTGGAAGGGGGATCAGTGAAAGGAATTTAAACATGTGATGGGGAATCTGGCCCCTTACCAAGTCTTGTACCAAACACGGTCGAGCTCCTCCATCTATCACTTGCAACAGTGATGATAGATGCAATCAATTGCCATTCACTGAAAACGCAAACTTGATTTTAACTTTAACCTTGGGATTTGCATCGTGCTTCCTTAGCCATTCTCGTGTAAGCCTATTGTTCAGAGCACAACAACAAAGCTCATCATTGCAAACTTTGGTTACGTCTGACGGAGGTAAACACATTTAGGTAGAGAGAGTCACTGCCCTGGACACTACAGTTACAGGGTCAATGTCCCAGGTACCAGACGGGGTGGCGGTTACACGGTCGATGTCCCGGGGGGAGAGGGTGTCGGTGGGGGTTACAGAGTCAGCATCCCTGGATACCAGGGCAGGAGGGGAGGTGGCAGGGTCAGTATCCCAGAAACCAGGATGGGAAGGGGTTATAGGGTCAGTAGTTGAAACTTTATTGCTGGAACAGCACAGCAGGTCAGGCAGCATCCAGGGAACAGGAGATTCGACGTTTCGGGCACAGGCCCTTCTTCAGGAATGAGCAGAGAGTGTTCAGCAGGAGAAGATAAAAGGTAGGGAGGAGGGACATGGAGGA
>NC_057729.1:56208645-56212941 GCF_004010195.1 Chiloscyllium plagiosum | reverse complement strand
AGGTTCCCAGGTACCAAAGGGGGGGGGGGTGTTTGGGGGGGGGGGGGGGGGGGAGGTCACAGAGTCAGCATCCTGGATACCGGGTTACAGGGAAGTCACAGGGTCAGTATCCCATACACCAGGGTCGGGAGGGTTACAGGGTCAATATCCTGGGCATTGGGAGGTTACAGGGTTAGTGCTCTGGATGCTGGTGCATTTACAGTATCAGCATTTCCAGGCACTGGTGGGGTTACAAGGTCAGCATCCCAGATACTGGGGTGTTACAAGGTCGCTGTCTGGACATGGAACTCACTGCCCTGAACACTGGGAGGTTTAGGGTCAGTTCCCTAGATATTGGGAAGTTACAGGGTCACTGCCCTGGACACTGATGAATTACAGGGTCATTGCCCTGACACTGGGGAGGGAAAGGATCTCTGCCCCAGACACTGGGAGGTTATCGGGGTCACTGTCCTGGACATGGGGGAGTTACATGTTGAGTGCCCCCTGGCATTGCTAGGACCAGGATCAGTGCCTTGGACACTGGGCAGGGTAGAAGGACACTGACCAAGGTGGGGGGAGGTAAGGAGGTGGGATAGCAGGATCTCTGCTCTCAGCAGTGAGGGCTTACAGGATCACAGCCCAGACTCTGTGTATGTGTGGTGGAGGAAACTTCACTACTGCTCCACATACTACTGCATGGGCGGCATTGGGAACTGGGTCGTTACCTGGCATTCTAAAGCATATATAGTCGCTGCTCCAGATTTTTGTTTGTGTAGAGTTTCAGCCATATTTTCAGTGTTGGAAAGTTTTTGCTTATGGATTGATTCGAATTTTTATTTATTATTTAGGAAACTACTGAGCACTGTAAACTCATAAAGTATGTGACTGTTTTCCTAGGAGTTCTTTTTACTCTCATGGTGTCAGTCACTAAATGTCAGACAGTTATTAAGCAGGAAACCTCTGACACTATCTCCATAGATTTTAAGTCGGGTGCCAAAATATGATTTTTCAGTTCAGTCATACAGCAATCTAACATGGCTGAGCAGATAATTTGAATCATAATTTCACTATACTACATTTTGGACAAACTATGTAAGTTATATACACAAAATGGTGTCAGGCTGTCCATTACATAGTCGTGGCTAAGACTTAAAAAAACGGTGTAATTGAAGTACATCTGAATCCCTTGATACAATAATTTCCTCCTAAGTGCTTACATGAAATGCTTAAAGTGATATGGCATATTACCGCATCAAAGCTTTTTGAAGAAAATTTCTTTGGAAATGCTGTGACTGTTATATGGGTAAATATTTAAGCTGTTTTATAATGACATTTCAATAACTTTTGATGCAGTTTTTTTTGCAATGTGGTTGAAGGTGAAAGTAATTGGAGTTCGTGTGTTCTGGTATTTTTTTTAATAGATATTTTATTGAAAATTTAACATTTTTACAAGTTTACAAATAAAAAATAAACCCAAGTATAAACATTGATATACAATTAAATCTTAAATAAATAATAAGCAAAATTTATCAAACAAAAAAACGATACCGAGAGAAAATAAACAAAACTCAACTAACTACTAATCTAACCTACAACTAACCAGAGTGTATAATTAAGTCTCTTACATTATTCAAAGAAGAGAAAAAAAAACTGACGGATAACACAGAAATTGGGTAGTGAGATACATGCTCGGAATGTATTAACATCAAATCGTAACAAAACCCGTATTCATGCGGGATTCCTCTCTCAAGGGGCCCCGGACCAGTCAGGTTCACCATCTCAATTAAATAAAAGCCCTTGTTAGGATGGCCGAAATATCTGTATTTATGTAATTCAAAAAGGGCTGCCATATTTTATGGAATAATGTGGTCTTTTGGTGGACCATATTTGTAAGGAAGTCAAGGGGAATACACTCCATGAATAATCTGTGCCAATTCGAAAGTCCAGGGAGGCCCTCAGCCACCCAGTTTACCAAAATATTTTTCCTTGCACAGAAAGAGAGAATAGAAAATAATCTCGTCCTGTGCATATCCAGGGAGGGTAAGTTCGAAAAGCCCAAAAGGGTCCACTCTAATTTCCGATCCTAAGATTTCTGTCAGAGCACTTGCTACTTTAGTCCAATATCTACGGATCTTATGACAGGTCCATAAGCAATGTACAAGGGTGCCCACCTCTATTTTACATTTGGGACACAATGGAGATGCTCCTGCCTTAAATATTGCAAATCGGTCCGTTGCTATATGGGCCCTATGAAGTATCTTCAACTGAATGGCCTGAGTTTGTTGCAGATAGTAATTCTTCTGGCATTTTCCCAAATGTCATTCCACGTTTCTATAGAGATTTCCAGTCCCAAATCCTGATCCCATGTTTTAAGCAGATTGTTCATATCTCCCGATACTACTTCATGTAATAAATGATAAATAGTGCTTACAGAAGATATCCCCATTGGCCATAGCACTCTACATTCTCTATCTGATTTATAAAGACTATCTAATAACATAGTCTTCTTCTGTGTGTAGTCTCGAATTTTGAAGTATCGAAAGAGGTCTTCATTAGGTAATCCAAATTTCTGACGCAGCTGTTCAAAAGACATCAGGACCCCTTCTTTAATTAGATCCCCTAAACATGAGAAACCCCTGGATCTCCAGAGTTTGAAAGTGACATCTGTAAGCCCCAGTTGAAATCCCCATGCTCCCACTATCGAAGCAGAGGGGGATGTTTTATGTGAGTTGCCCTCATTTTGCCGCATTATATTCCAAGCTTTAATTGTGTTTAGTATTATAGGGTTTTTACATTGATCCGTAATGATTTTCCTCTTGTCTGAAAATAAAAGGTAAATAAGTGAGCATTTTACTTGAGAAGCTTCGATGTCCAGCCAGATTGATTGCGGGTCAGATGAGACCCAATCGGCTATGTAACTTAATAGGGAACTTAACTGATATTTCCTAAAATTTGAGAAATCCAATCCTCCCCTTGCCTGTGGAAGCTGTAGCTTCTTCAGCTTAATGACGGGCCGTCAATGATTCCAAATAAAGGAACCACCAGCCATATAATTTATGTAGTGCCAGCCTTGGCAGCATCACCGGAAGCATTCTCATAGGGTATAGGAGACGGGGCAGGACATTCATTTTAATTAGTGCTATTCTACCTAGCCAGGAAATTGGAAGATCTCCCCATCACTGGAGGTCCTGCCCTTACTTCCACTCCTATGTCTTATGGTCTTATCCTTTCCAGTAAATGCACAAAGTTAGCATTGTATAACTGACCAAATACTGGGGTAATAAATATGCCTAAATATAAGAAACCCTCCAGGGACCACCGAAAGGGAAAGTGGGGTCCATCCAATAGTGGGATATACTAGCAAGGCCATCCATTGGCATAGCCTCCGATTTTAAGAAATTAATTTTATAGCCTGAAAATACGCTAAATGTATTAATAAATGGATTAAGCGAAGCACGGACATCAAAGGATTACTGAGAAATAGAAGAACATCATCTGCATAACGGGTAATTTTATGTTTACCTGTACCAATCCTCGGGGCCGTTATATTAGGATCAGCCTGTATAGCTTCCGCTAGTGACTTGATTATTAGTGTAAATAGCCATGGCAAAAAAGGACATCCCTGACGGCAGACCTTATCCACATTGAAGCTATCCGAGTCTAATCCATTGGTATCACTATACTGCTTTGGTATCACTATACAGTGTTCAGTCCCATTTGGTAAACACCTTTCCAACGCCAAAGCTTTCCAGTGTGTGAAACAAATATGACCATACAACCCTGTCGAATGCCTTTTCCGCGTGTAATGAGACTACTACACTTGGTATCTTTCCCTGATGGCAGGCTTGAATCACATTCAAAACCCTTCTAACATTATTGGATGATCTATGGCCCTTAATAAACCCCGTCTGATCCTCCTTTATGATATGTGGCAATACCCTTTCTAGCCTCAATGCTAACGTTTTAGAGAGGATTTTAAAATCTACATTTAGCAAGGATATTGGTCTGTAAGCTGCGCAGTCTTCTGGGTCCTTTTCTTTTTTTGAGGATAGGAGAGATATTCGCCTCTTTCAGCGAAGGCGGGAGACAACCCTGACTGTATGAATAGTTATACATGTCCATAAGTGGACCAGCCAATATTCCTGTAAATTCTTTATACAATTCAGCTTGAAAGCCATCTGGGCCGGGCGCCATACCGCTCTGAAGTTGCCTGATTGCGTCAAGTATCTCTTGGCTTGTTAAGGGAACATTCAGGACTGATATCTGTTCCGGAATTAGGTCAGGTTTTTAAAAAATGACTGCATCCTCCTAGTCCTG
>NC_057729.1:56185540-56208631 GCF_004010195.1 Chiloscyllium plagiosum | reverse complement strand
TTTGTTTTGCAAATAATATTTCCCTCTTAGCCGTTTGGGTAAGTGTGGTGTTTAGAGCTGTCCTAAGGGCCATAATCCTTTGTAATTTGATAATAGAAGGTCTGTCAGTGTATGCTGTTTCAGCCGCTTTTAAGAGAGCTTCGAGCAGACGCTGTTGTTCTCCCTTCAATTTTTTCGGAGTCGCTGAGTATGAGATGATCAAACCTCATGAGTAAGCTTTAGACATAGAACATAGAGCAGCACAGCACAGAACAGGCCCTTCAGCCCACGATGTTGTGCCGACCACTGATCCTCATGTATGCACCCTCAAATTTCTGTGACCATATGCATGTCCAGTAGTCTCTTAAATGTCCCCAATGACCTTGCTTCCACAACTGCTGCTGGCATGCCATGCTCTCACAACTGTGTAAAGAACCCGTCTCTGACATCCCCTCTATACTTTCCTCCAATCAGCTTAAAACTATGACCCCTCGTGTTAGTCATTTCTGCCCTGGGAAATAGTCTGGCTATCGACTCTATCTGTGCCTCTCATTATCTTGTATACCTCAATTAGGTCCCCTCTCCTCCTCCTTTTCTCCAATGAAAAAAGTCCGAGCTCAGTCAACCTCTCTTCATAAGATAAGCCCCCCATTCCAGGCAGCATCCTGGTAAACCTCCTCTGAACCCTCTCCAAAGCATCCACGTCTTTCTTATAATAGGTCGACCAGAACTGGACGCAGTATTCCAAGTGCGGTCTAACCAAAGTTTTATAGAGCTTCGACAAGATCTCTTGGCTCTTAAACTCAATCCCCCTGTTAATGAAAGCCAAAACACCATATGCTTTCTTAACAACCCTGTCCACCTGGGTGGCCATTTTAAGGGATCTATGTACTTGCACACCAAGATCCCTCTGTTCCTCCACACTGCCAAGAATCCTGTTTTTAATTCTGTACTCAACTTTCAAGTTTGACCTTCCAAAATGCATCACCTCGCATTCATCCAGGTTGAATTCCATCTGCCACCTCTCAGCCCATCTCAACATCCTGTCAATGTCCCGCTGCAGTCTACAACAGTCCTCTATACTGTCAACAACACCTCCAACCTTTGTGTCGTCTGCAAACTTGCTAACCCATCCTTCAATCTCCTCATCCAAGTCATTAATAAAAATTATAAAGAGTAGAGGCCCAAGAACAGAGCCCTGTGGAACACCACTCACCACTGACTTCCAGGCAGAATATTTTCCTTCCACTACCACTCGCTGTCTTCTGTCAACCAGCCAGTTCTGTATCCAGACAACTAAGTTCCCCTGTATCCCATTCCTCCTGACCTTCTGAATGAGCCTACCATGGGGAACCATATCAAATGCTTTACTGAAGTCCATATACACAACATCCACCGCTCGACCCTCATCAACTTGTCTAGTAACATCCTCAAAGAACTCAATAAGATTTGTGAGGCATGACCTGCCCCTCACAAAGCCGTGCTGACTGCCTTTAATCAAGCCATGCTCTTCCAGATGGTCATAGCGGGGTTGTTTTCCCCTGTTATTTTGTATTATTATATTTAATTATTACTTGTTGGGGTTGTAATTTTATAGTTATGTATGTTTATACATGGTATTAACATTACCAAATATATCCAGGTGTTGGTGTGGGTCGGGGCAGGGTGCTCACTGTTAACTCTAGCTCTGTAGTATATTTGAATTTTCTTCATCGTATCGAGGAGCGCCTGGGTCAAGGGTGGGGCACTGGTTGGAAGAGGACTATTGGAAAGGAAGTGATACCCCTGGGAACAAGGGGGAAAATCTCCATTTAAATATGTTTTATATATTTTTTAATTTAGTAATAGTTTTTTATTATATCGATGTGAGTGTATTAAAGAGCCTTTATTTTTGTAAATTTTATATGCTCTATGCTCGGGATGTTCTGGATAGGGTTTCCCCTCCCGAGGGGTCTCGGACGTGCCCGGAAGATTACGGTTGATCGGTCGGTTAAGTGGCGCACCTGGAATGTCAAGGGGAGTAATTCACCAGTCAAAAGGAAGAAAAGATTATCAAACCTCAAGAAAGAAAGGGTCGATATAGCTCTCCTACAGGAGACACACTTATTGGATAAAGAAGACTTGAAATTACGACAGGGTGGATTTGATCAGGCCTTTTTTTCTTCCTTCAGCTCAAAAAGTAGGGGAGTTGTTATTCTTATTTGGAAGAATTTCCCTTCCAAAATCCTAAACCAGATAAAAGACGAATCTGGACGATATATTCTGATTAAAGCCCTTATAAATGGAGAGGAATATGGATCTTAAATTTGTATTGCCCCCCCCCCCCCCGAACATCCTTTTAAATTTATAACGGAAGCCTCTCAAATTTGATGGCTCGTCATATAATTATAGGAGGAGATTTTAATTGTATTGTGGATCCAGAAACAGATAGGATTCCCAAGAGTACTGCAGGAGTATCTCCCAGATCTAGACAATTGGTGAATTTGAACAAAGAATTAGGACTAGTAGATGTATGGAGATGCCTTCATCCACAGGGCAGAGATTTTTCTTTTTGCTCCAATCCAGATAACTGTCATACCAGAATCGATATGTTTTTGGCCCCCTCGATTTTTAAAAATTCCATATCATCCTGTAAAATAGGCAGTATAGCAATTTCCGATCACGCTGCTGTATATATGGATATCAAGGCGAGGAACACTGAGACATTCCCCCGGCATTGGCGTATGGACCCCTTTCTGATGAAAGATAGCAAATTTGTAAAGTACTTCTCTCAAGAATTTAAAACTTTTTTAGAAATTAATTCAGGTATGGCTAGCAACCCATCAATGATGTGGGTGACCATCAAAGGCATTTGATAAGGTTCCTTATGATAGGCTCATTCAGAAGGTCAGGAGGAATGGGATACAGGGGAACTTAGCTGTCTGGATAAAGAATTGGCTGGCCAACAGAAGACAGTGAGTGGTAGTATAAGGAAAATATTCTGCTTGGAAGTCTGTGGTGAGTGGTGTTCCACAGGGCTCTGTCCTTGGGTCTCTACTGTTTGTAATTTTTATTAATGACTTGGATGAGGGGATTGAAGGATGGGTCAGCAAGTTTGCAGACGACACAAAGATTGGAGGTGTCGGTGACAATATAGAGGACTGTTGTAGACTACAGCGAGACATTGACAGGATGCAGAGAAGGCATTTCTTTGCCTTTTCTGGCGATCCGAAATTATACACGGACCCTTCATGGTTAAAGCGTAGCTTTGCTGGGTAGCACAAGGAGTACTGAATATTTAAGTCCCTTAACCACTTCTTTGCTTCATCAAATGCCTTCCTCTTTCGGACCAGAGCTGGGGAAAAGTCCTGGAATAACATAATCTTGGATCCTTTATATAAATCATGGTTTGGGGATCTTTCCCAAGATTTCTGGAAGCTTCTAAGAGAATCTGCCTCTCCTTATAGCTCTGCAGCCGGAACAGGACTGGGCGGGGGCGCTGATTCTCGAGGTCGTCAATGTGATTCTCTAAGGTCCGGACTTGCTGTTCGAGAGTCCGGACCCAATCCACGGTCGACTCTGCTGTAGTTTCGGAGGTCGCGGCCTTTAGCTCTGCCCCTCCGACTCGGCGCTCAATTTCCTTGATGTCTCAGTCGTGCTTTGGTAGCGCGGCTGAGAGTGAGTCCCATCGGCTCCGGGACTCTTCAATGAAGGTATCGATCTTTGTGTCAAGTTTAGAGATTATTTCGGCGAGGCTCACCACTGTAGGTAAGTCCCCCGGGACGGCTGCGGATGCCTCTCCTGCAGCTGGAGAGGGTGGGGAGGGGTTCCTGCCTGCTGAGAACTGCGTGCTCCCTTCCCTTTAGTCATTTTTACTGGAGATTAAATTGTTTAAATGCAGTACTAAGCAACTAATTACATTAAGTAAAAACTATTTTGAATGATTGGGTGAGTGTGGTGGGGTGGGTGATCCATTTTGCCCAAGTCTTGGGAGGAGCACTATAGACTCAGACTTGCTGGGTTGCCGCCATCTTGGATCCCTCGTTCTGGTATCTTTAATAATGCATGAGAATAGGTAGACAGTTAGTAGATTTAACATCTCATTCAACATCCAACTACTGAATCAATGAAACAATCCCATTCAGTATTACACAGAAACTATGAGTGTATGCTGATGGGTGATTTAATACGTTGTTTTTGAAATCATTCATGGGATGTGAGCATCATTGGCTTAGCCAGCATTTACTGACCACCCCTAATTGCCATGGAGAAGGTGGTAGTGATCAATCTTCCTAAACCATTGCTGACCTGACGATATAGTGTTCTGAGGGAAGGAGATCTGGATTTTGACTGAGAAACTATAAGAAGTCAGAATAATAATATGTGACTCAACTGGGAACTCTCAGATGGTAGTGTTCCCATATATTTATTGACTTTGTCCTTTTAGGTGGTACAGGTTACAGGTTTTGAGGATGCTGTCAGAGGAGCTGTGGTGAGTTACTGTAGTGCATCTTGTACATGGGACTTATTGCTGCCAGAGTACTGGTGGTGAAGGGAGTGAATGTTGAATATAGTGGATTGAGTACCAGTGGACAGCTGCTTACAGAGTCATAGAGATGTACAGCATGGAAACAGACCCTTCGGTACAACCTGTTCATGCCGAACAGATATCCCAACCCAATCTAATCCCACCTGCCAGCACCCAGCCCATATCCCTCCAAACCCTTCCTATTCATATACCCATCCAAATGCCTGTTAAATGTTGCAATTGTACCAGCCTCCACCACATCCTCTGGCAGCTCATTCCAAACACGTACCATCCTCTGCGTGAAAAAGTTGCCCCATAGGTCTCTTTTATATCTTTCTCCTCTCACCCTAAACCTATGCTCTCTAGTTCTGGACTCCCCGATTTCCAACAGCCACAGCTATCCTCCTTTGTGCTAGGTATTATTCCTGCCAACAGAGATTTTCTCCTTGATTCCAATTTCTTCTAATTTTTCTAGCGTTCCGAAATGCCACAAGTCAAATGCTGTATTGATGTTAAACGCAGTAACTCTTAACTCATCTCTAGTGTTCAGCTCTTTTGTCCTTCTTTTGACTGTGACTGTAATGAGGTCAGAGATGGGTGGCCCTGGTGAAACCTGAATGATGCTGAGCAAGTGCTGCTTGATAGTACTGTTGGTGACCCATTCCAACACTTCGTTGATGCTGGAGAGTAGGTTGATGAGGTCGTAATTGGCTGGGTTAGATTTATCATGATTTTTATGAACAGGATATATGTGGGAAGTTTTCTACATTGTTAGGTAGATTTCAGTGTTCCAGCTGTACTGGAATAGCTTGATAAGGATTGCAGCTATTTCCAGAGTGTCTTCAGTACTATAACCAGAATATTGTCATTGCTCATACCCTTACAGAAACCAGTGCCCTCAACAGTTTCTTGATATCTCAAGAAGTGAATTGCATTAGTTGAAGCTGGGCTGTGATGATGGGGACCTCAGGAGGAAACTGACATGTCTCATACATTTAGCACATCCAGCTGAAGCTGTGCTTAATCTTCTGAAGATGGACAGTGTGACCAACTGGTTACATTATGATATACTACTTGTGATTTTATGGGAGTATGCATCTATAAAAATGTAGCAGTCCTATGTTTGGATAGATTTACTGTTTGGTCATTTCTTGTCATGCTAATTATCTCATGCTTGGAAAGTACCTGTTCTACATTTGACTTGAAAATGAATTCTCTTCATTTCATTTCGAAGGCAGTTGGTGTGACTGTCCACTACACCTATCTGTGGCCTGCTAGCATCTGGCTCTTATCCAGTGGTTCCATTCCAACTGCCTGCAGCTATTTTTCATCTTCTTCCATTCTGAGCCCCACACTCCTGAAATCTTCTTTTGTTCTGAGTTGTCAATTCAGCACCTGAGATGAAATATTTATCGTATGTAGATTAAAATGTCTATTACTCAGTCTCATGTTGTGTTGTACATGGAGAGCCAAATACCTTCAAGTGAAATAAGATTCAAAGTTGGGGGAATCAGTTGAACCCAGGGCAGCTAAAAAAAAAAGGGACATATTTTAAAAGGTATTCTTGCTCTTAAACAATTTGTTTTTGTATAGTTGATAGTTAAATATCAATACAATACAAATTCATGAAATAGAATTGGTTGGAAAATATGGGTTTCTTGGTACTGTAGGTTAAGGGCCTGGAACACGGAAGACTGAAGCACTGTAGTTCTGCCAGTAATGGGAAGATTAATTTCATGTTGCAAATTGCAATTCCATTAAATAGAGTGAAAGTTTAAACAAGACTGTGAGAGCTGGAGCAAAGGTTTGAAGCGGGAAGTGTATCTCAATGTCTTAATTCAATATAACGTAGAATTATATTAGTCAATTTTCTATGGCATCATAGATAGAGAATAAAAATATACGGCCATATTGCTGAAATAACATCGTCTATTGCTGTCAATCAACTCATTAAGAACTGATAAGGCAGTGCTTAAGCGAGTTTCTCACCCGACAAAAGTACTATGATATTGATATGAAGCTCATTTGAAGCTACTGGCCAATCAGAGGCTGACAGCTTCAGGATCCAGGTGGTCTGTGAAGGTCTACTCCTGAGGGGACTCAATGATGACAAAATCTTTATATTTTAGTTTCTTATGGGATGGAGTTAACCACCCTTGGGCTAGGGAGCACCTCTTGCCTTCCATTCATGTCTCTAATTGCACTCAGATTGGGGCATTTGGCAGTCTCCCCTAAACTTGGTAACGATACTGTATGCTCAGGGGCATACATTCAGCTTAAGAATTGAACAGGCTACCTCTCTGAGCTCTTTGCTTGCTGTCATATTGCTTACTGACTTTGACACTACCTGTATGCTCACAGCATCTCTACCTTGCATATCTTGCTTTGTCTTTCTACACTTTGCTCCCTCACAAAGACATACCATGCCCATATTGCTACTGTCTTGCCTGGCCATTTAGTGCTGGCACAAAGCCAAGAAGTGTGTCGCAGTTGTCAGCAGGATTTCGCTTAAGGTCCCTGGCACACTAAGTCAGGACAACCTTGGCTAGGCCAAGTCCTGCTCAGCGTGGTCAGAGTCAGGATCTTCTCATAAAGGTTGAGGAGCCTAATGATGGGCAGTACACCACTTGCCTTAATTCTTTCTGCACTATTGTGGACTGTTTTCCTCATGGAGTGAGACACAGGCAGGTATTATGGAAGGTGAAAGTGGGTGGCACAGTTATTACTGTTAATGCATATGGGGAGGTGTCAGGAACAAGTGGGTAGGCAGCACAGAGGCCATACATAGTTAGTGGTGTCAGGGTGTGAGAAAAAAAATGTTGTAGGCAATAGTGAAAATGGTAGAGCTTGAGCCTTGTTGGAAGGTGGGTATAATAGCAGAGAGAGTGAGAGTGAGTGAGTGAGTGTGTGTGTGTGTTATCGCAGAAGAAGGTGACAGATATGATAGTGGAGTGGAGAAGGTAATTGATCTCCTCATTACAATGCAATGTAATCCCCTGGCTGAAACTGCTTTAAAGCTGAGTGGCAACCTTGGAGCAGGCTGACATGATCTTCTATTGCCTGCTGCTGGTCCTGGGTGGAAGAGGCTAAGTCCTCTGTTGGCACCACTCTGTCCAGCAAGTTCTAAAGGACCCTGTAGCAAAGCAGGGTGCCAATTTTCCCATCATCTGTCACGTGAGGGGTAAATGTTAGAAACCATACAGGGTCATTCAAGATCCACAATGGGCTACTAAAATAGCATGGAATCAAGGATGTTGGTGAATTTCAAGACATCCGAATGATGTGTTTTCTGTGGACAGTGTGCAGTAACACCGGGTAGAAATCAGATGTGAGATGCCATAGGGCATGATAGGCAATTAATGAGGCAAGTTTGGTATGAAAGAATGAGAGAACTTGCTAGGGGTTATGGCAACAAATCCTCCAAACGTTCAACACAATTTAGACTCTGAAAAGTAAGATTTATCCCTGATGGATTTTTTGTAAAAACATCTTGTCTGTAATTATGTAGATTTTAAAAAGCATTTAACAAGGTAACATAGAAAACTGTTAGAAGCAAATAAGGATATGTATATAGGGGTATGTCAACAAATTGAATTCAGAACTAATCAGAAAGAAAGAAACAAAGCTTTAAGCGCAGTTCATTTGTAGTTTGGAAGTATGCAGCAATCCCAAAGGACCCATTTTGTAACTTATGGATATAGGGCTGGAGGGACTAGTGCGTACATTTGCTGCCAATAACAAAATAGACATAGTAAATCATTATTTGGAACTAAGAAGCTGCAAGGATATACAACAACATGTGGAAATGAGGAAAATGACAAATGAAATGCAGTTTCAGTAATTTTAAGTTGATACATTTAGTTACATTGATAATTCTTTGAATTTGAGGAAAGTTGGAAATTTTGGTAGCAGAGGAGGAAATGGGTTATGTAAAGTGGTAGAAGGTATCATTACATTACGTTCCACAAACCTTAAATATCACACCACAAGTTAGAAAGACCATCAATATTGTAGCGGAATTCTGAGTTTTATTGTGAACGTTATAGTAGTTAAGATGGAATTGTGAATCTGTATGAAATTTTAGCAAGTTCAAACAAGCATAAAGAAAGACCTGAAAACTTGAGATCATTCTCAATACAGGAAATGGTGTGATTTGATAGAAATGTTTAAAATTAGAAAGCGATAGAATTCTGCAAGAAACAAAATTTTCCAGTGGTTGAGGGATTTCAAAAGAAGGGGCATTGTCATAAAATTAAATGTGAAACATTTAAGACAAAGAACTGGAGAAAGCTTTTACATAGAGGTTGTCAGCTGTGATTGAAGCAAAGCATGTCAACATTTGAGAAGTTTAGAGCACTAGTTGAAAGTAAGGAATATAAATAAATTTGTAAACTTTGTAAAAGCAGGGAATTCAGACTACTTATTTTAAGAACAAAGTTAAAAATCACACAACACCAGGTTATAGTCCAACAGGTTTAATTGGAAGCACACTAGCTTTCGGAGCGATGCTCCTTCATCAGACAATCACCTGATGAAGGAGCGTCGCTCCGAAAGCTAGTGTGCTTCCAATTAAACCTGTTGGACTATAACCTGGTGTTGTGATTTTTAACTTTGTACACCCCAGTCCAATACCGGCATCTCCGAATCATGACTATTTTAAGAACAAGCGTCAGCATGAAATAGTTTGGTCAAATGGCCTGTTTCCATGTTATAATTTTTGCATAAATTCTATTTAATATGTTGAATGATTAAAGACCATTTAGCTCATAGGACTGACTTTTACAACTCCCATGCATTGTTATAGATCATTAAACTTGTTAATATTTATCACTAATCTCGATTCTAAGTATAAATTTATGTGTTTGAAATTAAAATATTACTGCATTGGATGACATTCAGCTCATGTTTCTTTTGTTCGTTGAAAGTGCATTGCATTAATACATTATCTTTTGTTACCCATAGCCCTACACATTTTCAAACAATCAAGTATTTATTCAATAAAAACAAAGTCTGAGATATTCAGTAGGTCTGGAAACATCTCTGGAGAGAGAAAAGCAAAATCATATTTTAAGTTTGAGTTTTCTCTCCACAAATGCTGTTAGACTGGCTGAGTTTCTCCAGCGCTTCCTGTTTTTATTTCAAATTGCCAGCATCCAAAGTATGTTGCTTTTACTTAAAAGTTTATCCAATTCCATTTTGTACATTGCTGTTCAAAACAAGATTTAAAAACAAAATAGCTCTAGTTAAGTCTTGTTTTCCTGAGATGCTAAAAAGGATATGGAGTCAGAGAGATGTACAGCACAGAAACAGACCTTTCGGTCCATGTGTCCATGTTGACCAGATATCCCAATCCAAGCTGCCACCTGCCAGCATTCAGCCCATATCCCTCCAAACCCTTCCTATTCATATACCCATCCAGATGGCTTTTAAATGTTGCAATTGTACTAGCCTTCACCACTTCCTCTGGCAGCTTATTCCATACATGTACCACCCTCTGCGTGAAAAAGGTGCCACTTAGGTCTCTTTTATATCTTTCCCCTTTTACCCTAAACCTATGACCTCTAGTTCTGGACTCCCCTACTCCAGGGAAAATACTTTGTTTATCCTATCCATGCCCCTCATGATTTTATAAATCTCCATAAGGTTACCCCTCAGCCTCCGACACTCCAGGAAAAACAGCCCCAGCCTATTCAACTTCACTTACCTATTTCTGTGCTGTGACCTCTTGTTTTAAAAAATTCTCAAGGTCAGGTTCGTAGGAGAGTAGTCTGACACAGAACAAACGACCAAGAGGCGAGACTGCTAGAATATGGGCATTTTATTCCCCGCAGTGTCGCACAACGGGTCTGGCTTATGCTCACTCTACATGTTACAAAAACTGGGAGCCGTCAGTTCTCGTAGAGCGGTTGCCAACAACCCACGCTCGGCGGTTAAACGTAACCCCGGAGCAGACTCACCGAACTGGAGACTTTTCCAGCTTTTTATTCTTTTCCAGATATAAACATTCATGTGAACAGCAGAGCAAGGCTAAAAAACACATTCCATTCTGGTTACATACAGATAAGAAGATTCACACGGGACTAAGCAACACCTCCATTCCGGTTAGATTCACACATGTATTGGGACATAATTTTTAACCGTTTCACCACATTCCACTGCTTGGAATTTTACACCACATTCCACTGCTTGGCCCAATACATGTGTTACATTATGATTCATACATGTATTGGGACATAATTTTACACCACACCTCTCCCAAACAGGTTCCTCCAAGATCAGTTGTGAATTTCGCTGTTAGTTAATTTTCCTAGATGCACTCTGATGTCTAGTGATACATGAATTCAAACAGCAAAGGCAGTAGTTGCGCAGGTTCACTGCTGTGTCTGTTAGCAGTGTGGGTTTCTTTCTGTCTCCTGTACTGTACTGACCTGACTGCTGCCTTTGTCTGTCCCTCTCCCTTTTAAAAGTAACGTTGTTTGACTTTTTTTTCTTCAAAGTTTAAAAACGATGCTACAGCAGATAAAACAGTAATTGCTGCATGAGGAATTTGAGGAAATCACCTCCAACAGCTAAAATACCTCAAAAAAGGAGCAGCCTGTTACAGCTAGAAAGTTTCCTGTCCTCCATCTTGGATTATGCAGAATGATTAACTGGTGGAGAAAATCTTGGGCTTTCTAAAATGGTAGTATGAAGTTTTAGAAAATAAACTATTGAAAATAAACAATTATCGATCTCACTTCCTCACAAGTAAGAATAAAATTTGGATTTACAAATCTTCAGATGGTTAAAACTGCATTTGTATCCACCAATGTTTATACTTCGGTAATCATTCTATTTGTTTACAATCCAAATTAAAGTTGAAAGCATAAATAACTGTTGAGGTAATAATATTTATGAACAGATAAGAAGTATATCAACAATGCACACCGATGGTTGTGACTTCCTGAATAAAAACAATTTTTAATGTCGTAAATATTTATACTGAACCATTAAAAACAGTACTGACTAAACTGATCAGATTCCGAGCCCCAAATCATCTCTTAATTCTTTTATGGGATGTGACTGTCACTGGTAGGCTCAGTATTCATTTCCCATTCCTAATTACTTTTTGAGAAGATGTTGCGAGTGCTGTGACCTCACCTGGTATAAATACACCCACATTGCTTAAGGAAGGAAGTTCCTGTGTTCTGGTTCAGTGACATGGAAGAATCAGTAATTTCATTCCAAGTCAAGATATTGTTGGGTTTTAAGTGGAATGAGAAATTAGAGAATTCTGAATATTGCTGAAAATAATTAAATAGAATGGCTAATATGTTGTGGATCAGCATAAAGTCAAACCCTAATGCCTTTTATAATAAGAATGTCAGTAATAATCAGAAATTGAGAAAGATAGGCCATTCTAGTAATATAGCCATGCACTTGCAGATTTTTACACATAACTGTTTTTTTTCTAATGTAATATATTATCCAATGATTTCACTGTTTTTATTTCCCCCCACCAGCCTTGTCTCCAGCTTGAGGTAGTTGTAGCAGCTGCAGTGATGTTTTATGCTACCTTATTTCTGAGCAAGCGTGGGCCATTGGCAAAGATTTGGTTAGCTGCCCATTGGGACAAAAAGCTAACAAAAGCTCATGTGTTTGAGTGCAACCTGGAGACTACTGTAGAAAACATTATTTCACCCAAGGTAAAGTAATGCATTAAATGAGCTTGTGCTGAAATATTAATGTGTCACAATTGATAGTATAACATGGCTTTATACATGGAACTTAGTTAAATGATAAATTCATGCTTTCATGTCATGTGGTCTATAGTACTCAGCTGAAATCCTGTAGCATTTCAAAATGGCTACTGTGGGAAAAGTCTATGCATTGCTTAGTTAGTGGTTGGAGGCAGTATTTCTCCCTCATTGATTTTGGCTTTCTTCTTTACTAATTAGAGTCTGATTTACTTTCTATTCAAATTTAAGGAGAATGTTTACAGATTAATTTACTAAAGGTAATACTAATTATAAATATCTAAATATTCACATTTCAAATATTTTTATTATCCAGTCCAGTATGTTGATTCCCCTGTTCTGTAACATTTTTGTCAACTTGCTGTCACATTCAAAAAAAAAATAGTGACTCAGGTCACTGGTAAGAGAAATTGTTCTTTGTACATTTCAGTATACTCAATGTCTTCCAGCTCTGACCACCGTGTTGAGGCCCAGTTCATCGTCCCAGAATCACTGTCAGTCAAGACTGTAGAGGTATTGATAGTTGATAACCTCTATTTATCTTCTCCTACCAGCAAGAGAGAGACTGGATTCCTGCTGTGACATTACAAACAGTTAAATTGTCATTAAAGCAAATATGTGGATTAAGTATTGTTCAATGATTACATATGATGCATATTTCCTGATATCCATATAGGTTTAAATTACATATGAAAGCTGAATGGCTTTTTAACATTTAGCTGTGCTACAGGTTACCAAACATCCAATGGAATGCACAGCACATAGTTGCCGTATGTTTACTTAAATGAATGTTTGTGGCCTGTGTCATAACTAAGTAAAGTCTGTGATCATATTTGGTAATCTGGTAGTATACATTGGTAAAATCGAAAGGTGTTTGCATGCTCTGAAATGAATCTTTTGAATTTTAACAGATTACAATTATACTTGTTTGTTAAAATCAATGATCTGCGTTTTTGCCTTTGCACTGCATCCAAAAAAACGCTTTCTCTGTTTCACTCTTCTTTGGAACAAAAAGATCACATTGGACTGAAGCCTAGGCTGTAATTTACCAAATATCGGCTAAGTGTTAACATCAAAGAATTTCATGGAAGGTTTCTCTGACTGCTGTAATGAGTTATCTCTCTCGGTTCTCTGTTGCACGCCTCGTTATGTATGCACCACATTTCTATATACCTGTGCAATCATGCACTCACCAGTGGTGGAAGTCCTTATTGCTGCCAGGACCTTCTAAGGTCCACGCTGCTGGTCCAATATTTAAAACCCATCTGTGCATTAGGTCAGTTGCTGCCAGCCATAAATGGTCCTTCATAGTTCACATAGTGGGAGGGAAATGATAAAACAAAATTTCTGAGGGATATTGCCGCTTTATAACATTATCTGTTCGACTGTCATTGTAATTGCAGGTTCGACAATCAAGCTGCACAGTCTATTCATTTTTAGTGTCATACTATGTTGCAACTCTGTTGAAGGGAGTGTTACTCTGATGTGCAGCATAGCATAAAACCTTGCGTTGTTCATTGTGAGAGCATCACATGTTGGAAAGCCTTCAAACAGTTGAAAATGTAATTGTTTTATTGAACAACAGGGAAAGCAAAACTAAACAAAAAATGTAGCTCTTTGCTTCTGGAAACAAATAAGGGTTTCTTGTCTTATGACACCAGAAATTAATGATTGCTTCACCCAACTTGCATCTGTTGGAACCGGGTGTCAATTATGTCTTGTCTGGTTTGTTGTGTCTGAGACTGCACCACTCTATCATGCTGAAGGTGATGTTCCTCCTAATCAGTGACCTCACCTTCTAATCCGGAAGACTGTTGTTGCTCTCTCAGCTCTTCAGAGTCCTTCGCAACTCCTCTTTGCCTGCTCCAGTTGTGCAGGATGCAGCAACTAATGGTTATGCAGTATGTTTCGAGTCAATGGTATTGGAAGACTACCCTCAAGTTGGTAAAAACATCAGAATCTTCTCTTTAGGAAGCCTATTATCTGCTCCGTGACAGCCCTGGTGGAAGAATGGGCTGTACTGTATTTCAACTCACCCTCAGTCAGGGTTGCATAACTGAGTCATTAGTCATGGGTGCAGGGGCAATCCCTGTCTGCCAGGGACCACACTTGAAGGGCAGCCAGCCCCTGAAACAAAGCAAAAATATGAGAAACCTCAAGAATATAGGCAATCATGGCAATGTCCATGATACTTGGCACAGACTTGTGAAATGTGGTACCAGTCATCACAAGTTGAATTGAATTAGCTTTGTTGCCATGTAGCCAAAGGGTACAGTGAAAAGTTTACGAGTCGCTACTTACAGTGCCATCTTAGATACAAGATACCTACGTACATATTCTTCAGTACAAGTTCTTAGGAAAATAAATGAGAAAAGTAAAGAAGTAAATATTCCAAAATTGCTGATCATAGGAATAAATTAGAAAATAGAGAAATAAAACGTTCAGAATAATGGTCCTTCCAACCTAGTCCACACTGGTACCTAGCCTCCAGTCTGCACCGGGCCCTGACTTGCACCTGGCTTTACCTCAAGGCTTTCAAAGCTGGGAGACTGCTCTGAGGCCACAACAGGCTGAAAGACAATCACACTGGGCTGAGAAACTGCCTCGACTTGTGTGCAGTTGGAATGGAACCCTATTCTATTAAGGAAGACTACAATATGGTGGTGTTAGTGCAACAAGTATATAGGCAATAATGTTTTACACCAAGGGAAAGTCAACTATGTTAGCAAAGCCTACTGCCCATAGCACTGACCTTGTCAAGGGAAAACAAGATGCAGTGGTGTCATCTATCGCAAATTGCATGTAGTATGTAAGTGTCTGATTATGCATTTGCCTCTTGAATTGCTTCACACTGCTGAAAGTAGAATCAGCTTGTTCAGAAAGAAAACTAAACTTACCATGTCTACTCTGCTTGTGATGATGTGGAGGAGCTGGTGTTGGATTGGGGATGACAAAGTTAAAAATCTTACAATGGAAGAAAGTGAGGACTGCAGATGCTGGAGACTTTTAGTCGAGAATGTGGTGCTGGAAAACCATAGCAGGTCAAGCAGCATCCGAGGAGCAGGAGAATCAACGTTTCGGGCATAAGCCCTTCATCAGGAATGAGGCTTGTGAGCCAAGAGGGTAGAGAGATAAGTGGGAGGGGAGTGGGGCTGAGACTGTGATAGGTAGATGAAGGTGTGGGTAATGGTAATAGTTGGAGAGGAGGTTGGGAACCCTCCTCCAAATAGTGCTTTCAAATAAACCTGTTGGACTATAATCTGGTGTTGTGAGATTTTTACTGTGCTTGTGGTTGCAGGTGTTTTTAATTTTCATTGCATATTTATGCTTTAAATGAGGATGGAGGCTAAAGTAGATGGCGTTTCGCACAGTGAGTCATAGGGTCAGCCTAGTCATCTTGGTCTCTGTCTCTGTCTATCTCTCTCTCTCTCTCCATGCGCGATTAGGTACTAGTGGAGATAAATGCATTCAAACATGCTTGTCACCATTCACTGATGAGATTCTTGTCCTGTATTCTTCTCAACTTTGAGGATGTCATTTATCTAATTACACTACATTTTCCCAACTGACTTACTATGGACCACATCATTTAGGGCTTGGCAAATTCCACCCCCTCCTAACTCTGTTACTTTCTCCACAGATGTGCCAGACTTGCTGAGTTTTTCCAGCACTTTGTTTTTGTTGGGTGAATTGTTGGATCATGAAGGGAGTCAGAAGGTAAGTTACTCACTGCAGTATTACTGGCCTCTGATCTGTTTTTGTAGCCACTGTATTTATATGGTTAGTCAAATTCAGTTTCTGGTCTGTGGTACTCCCCAAGATGATGATGTGGAGGATTCGGGGATAGTGTCAAGGGACAGTGATCTCTTATTGGAGATGGAGATTGCCTGGTATTTGTGTGGTGCCAATGGTATTTGCACTTTTCAGCCCAAGCCTGGATATTACCTACGTCATGAAGGGTCATGAGTTATGCTGAATATTGTGCAGTCATCGTCAGACATGCCTCCTTTTGACCTGAAGATTGAGGTGAGTGTCACTGATGAAGCAACTGCAGATGGTTAGTTCTAGGAACGACCCTGAGGGACGCTTGCAGGGATGTCCTGGAGCTGAAATGATTGAACTCCAACAACCATAATAATCACCCTGCATGCTAGGTATGACTTTAATCAAATCGGAGTTTCCCATTTTTCCTAATTGACTCCAGTTTTACTAGGGCTCCTTGATGCCCCCCTTGGTCAGATGCAACTTTTGAAGTCAAGGGCAGTCACTCTCACCTCATCCCTGGAATTTAGCTCTTTTGTTCATGTTTATACTAATGCAGTAATTAGGTCAGGAGCTGAGAAGCCGTGATGGAATCCAAACTGGGTGTCACTAAGCAGGTTATTGCTGAGCAGGTGCTACTTGATAACACTGTAGATGACACTTTCTATCACTTTACAGATGATTGAGAGTAGATTGATGGGGTAGTAATTGGCCAGATTAGTCATTTTCTGCTTTTTGTGTACAGGACATATTTGGGCTATTTTCCACGTTGGGTAGATGCCATTGTTGTAGCTGTACTGGAACAGCTTGGCTAGGAGCACAGCAATTTTGGAGCATGATTCTTCAGTACTGTTACTGTAATGTTGTCAGGGCCCATTGCCTTTGCAGTGTCCAGTGCCTCTAGCTGTTTCTTTCTAACACGTGGAGTGAATCAAATTGGCTGAAGATGGTATTTCTAGTACTGGAGATATCTGAAGGAGACCAAGATGGATCATCCATTTAGCACTTCTGGATGAAGATTGTTGTAAATGCTTTTACTTTATCTCTTACACTGCTGTGCTGTCCTCTCCCATGGCTGAGTGTGGGGATATATGTGGAGCCTTCTCCTCCAGTGAGTTGTTTAATTGTCAACCAGCATTCACAACTGGATGTGGGGATTGCAGAGCTTAAGTATATTCTTTTGTTGTGGGATTGCTTAGGCCTGCCCATCTCTTGCGGCTTATGTTATTTAGTATGCAAGAAGCCCAGTAATGTAGCTTCACAAATATGACGCCTCATGTTTAGGTATGCTTGCATTTGCTAATGAACCAGAGTTGATCCCCTGGCTTAATGGTAATGTTAGAGTGGGGGACATGTTGTGCCATGAGGTTGCAAATTGTATTGGAAGATGATTCTCCTGCTGTTGTTGGTCATAGAGTCAGAGCTATATAGCATGGAAACAGACCCTTCGGTCCAACATGTTCCTGCCAACCAGGTATCCTAAATTAATTTAGTCACACTTGTCTGCATTTGGCCCATATTCCTCTCAACCCTTCCTTTTCAAATACCCATCCAGATGTCTTCTAAATGTTGTAGTTGCCACTTTTGCTGGCAGCTCATTCCATACACGCACCACGCTTTGCATGAAAAAGTTGCTCCTTAGGTACCTTTTAAATCTTCTCGCCTTAAACCTATGCCCTCTAGTTTTGGACTTCCGCACCCTGGGGAAAAGATCTTGGCTATTCACTCTATCCATGCTCCTCATGATTTTATAAACCTTTAAGATCATCCTTCAGTCTCTGATCCTCTAAGGCAAATAGCCACATTCTATTCATTCTCTCCCTCTTGCTCAAACCGGTCCATAGTGCCTTATGGATGCCCAGTTTTGAGTTGCTCAATCTGTTTGAAGTCTGTCCCATTTAGCATAGTGCCACACAACATGATGTGGAGGCATCGTCATAAAGATACCCTCTTACAAGGACTGTGCAGTGGTCATTCTTACTAATTAATTTCATGGATAGATGCATTTGCGGCAGACCAACTTGGTTAGGATGAAGTCATGATTAGAGTGGTGCTGGAAAAACACAGCAGTTTAGGTAGCATCCGAGGAGCAGGAAAAATCGACATTTCGGGCAAAAGCCCTTCATCAGGACTGAGGCATGTATGTTTTTCCCTCTTGTTAGTTCCGTCATCATCTACTGCAGCCCAATTAAAACAAATTAAAGCAATTATTGAATGGGACTAAAAGTTGTATTATCACTTTGAGCACACCAGTAGGTGTCAAACTAGATGGAATATTGTGCATTTTTAATGATGGATATGCAGAGAAATGTGTGAAATGCAAATGTAAGGTTAGACATAAGTTAGAAGCTTACTACTGTACAGAAAAATAAATTCAGTAATGTTTATGTGCCCTCTTTAGGTTAAAATAGCCCTGAGAACTTCAGGACACCTGCTTTTAGGAGTGGTGAGAATCTACCATCGGAAGGCAAAGTACCTCTTAGCAGACTGCAATGAGGCATTCTCAAAAATTAAGATTGCCTTTCGTCCTGGTACTGTAAACTAACTTGAATTCTGTGCATATTTTGATAGATAAAGGATTGTTTTTGATATTTGAAAGATTACTTTTGCATTTAGATGTCCATTAAATTAATCAAATAATAGTTTAAGTGTTGGTGTAAGGGACATCAGAGCTGTAGGGGTTTGCTTTTGACCCTTGCATTGCATCATCCATACCAAAGCATCTGAATGTTAAGGTAGCCTTAATAAAAAGTAATTGCTATTTCCTGGGACTTGGTTGCAATTTGTTTGTTAAATATTAATCCCTGTAGATTCACCCTTATTCACTCCAAATTCCCATATGTGCAAGCCCATTCTCCTCCCAGTCCCTTAGGCCCATCTAGCTACTATGGCAACCTAGTGCTAACCCATTACCCTCATGACCTTTTGCTTTTCGACCTTCCATGGTAACTCACCATTCGCAATTACGGGAGCAATGTAGAGATTGAATAAAACAAAATTCTAACTGTTACAGACACTGACTATATTACAGAAAAGTGATTCCTGATGAAGGGCTCCTGCCCAAAACGTCGATTTTCCTGCTCCTTGGATGCTGCCTGACCTGCTGTGCTTTTCCTGCGCCACTCTAATCTTGACTCTAATCTCCAGCATCTGCAGTCCTCATTTCTGCCTATATTACAGTAAAGTCTCTCATTCTTGAATTCCCATTCAAGACATTTAAATCCACTAAGAGTCTTAATCCCTTAAAAAAAAATTGTGTCCAGAACCTTGCATCAAAATCAACTGATCTTTTAATAACCTCTTGGAATTCAATTAAACCAAATTCACAACCCCTCACTATGAGCCTTTCTCTGCTAGAAGAGCTGAAGATAATTTTTTTTTTAGGGGCCTCTTTTGCGCTGCCATAACAACATGCTGCTTTGCCAGCAGTTTTGGGCTTGCATGGATCGTCTGGCCTGACCATGCAGATGACCTGGTAATAGACTAGGCAGCATTCTATTTTACAACACTGGAACAAGCAGACTAGACTTCTAGAAATTCATGCTCTTCATCAATGACTTTCTTCACTTCCAAAGAAAAACAATTCCATTTTATTCCAACATTTTCAGTTTCTTAAAAATCATTAAATTGGCCTAAAAATGCTCATCTTTAAATCCATAGCTGCACGTCCTACCCTTCTGTCCTGTATAGAAATTTCCTATTGCTGTTGACATCAATGGTCAAATAAATTGAAAATGCCAGAATTTGAAAGAAGCCAGAATTAGAGGAACATGGATATTTTGGAGGCTTGTGTGGCTGGAGTAGATTAGAGATGGAGAGAGGCAAGCTCATGGAGGGATTTAAAAGCAAAGATGAGATTTTAAAGTCAAAGTGTTGCTGGACTGGGAGCCAGTGTAGGTCAGTGAGCACATGGAGAAAATAGGACTTGTTGTGAGCGAAGAAATAGAATTGGCCAGCAGCTTCTACTGACTTTCCATGCTAGTATTGCAATCAATGTTTCACTGAGAAACTCACTGAAGCTTGCCAGTTATCTCTTAGTGAACTGATTGGCAGGTGATTCAGTGGGTTTTCTTGGCAATGGAGTATGAAATTAGTTATTACCTAACATGTTCACCCCTGCACTAACCAAGTAAATGGGAAAATGGTAGAAAAACCTAAGTAGAAAATGTCACTAAGGCTGAAAGGAATGTAAAACAGATTGATGAAATATTTTCTGAGTCTTTCTAAATATTTCTCATAGAGTCTGACAGCATGGAGACAGGCCTTTGGCCCAAACTGGTCCATGCTGATCAAAATGTCTATCATGCTAGTCCCATTTCCCTGCAGTTGGCCTATCTCCTTCTAAACCTTTCCTATCCATGTATTTGTCCAAATGCTTTTTGAATGTGTTAATATACCCATCTTAACCACTTGCGCTGGCAGCTCATTCCATATGCAAACCACTCTCCGTGTAAAAAACAAAAGTTGCTCCTCAGGTTCCCTTTTATTCTTTCCCTTCTAACCTTAAAATTATGCTGTCTAGTCCTTGATTCCGCAGCTCTGGAAAAAAGACTGAGTGCATCCACCCTACCTATGCCTCTCATGATCTAATACATTTCTATAAGATCACCAATCAGTGTCCTATACTCCAAAGTGAAAAAGGTCCTCGTTTGTCCAATGTCACCCTATAACTCAGACCGTTAAGTCTTGGCAATACCCTTGTAAGTTTCTTCTGCACTCTTTCCAGTTTAATAACATTCTTCCTATGGCAAGGTGACCAAAACTGAACACCTTGTTCAACTTCAGCCTCACTAACGTCTTGTAAACTGCAACATAACTTCCCAACTTCTATTCTCTGCCCTGACTGATGAAGGCTAGTGTGCCAAAAGCCGCCTTCACTGCTCTATCTACCTGTGACTCCACTGTCATAGAACCATGCACCTGAATTCCAAGGTCCTTCTGTTCCACTACACTCCTTAAGACCCTATCATTCACCGTGAAATCCTGCCTTGATTTGACTTTCCAAAATACAAAAGCTCATGCTTATCGATATTAAACTCCATTTGCTGTTTCTCGACCCAAGTCCCCAGGTGATCAAGTCCTGCTGCAATTTTTGATAGTCTTCCTCACTGACCATGATACTGTCTATTTTAGTATCATCTGCAAACTCATTAATTGTGCCATGTGTATTCTTATCCAAATCATTGATCTAGAGACCAAATGGCAATGGGACCAGCATCGACTCCTGAGACACTCCACTAGTCACAGGCCTCCAGTCCGACAAGCATCCTTCCACCATTACCTTCTGCTTCCTACCGTCAAGCCAATTGTGTATCCAATTTGCCACCTCTCCCTGGTTTCTGTGTGATCTAACCTTCCAGAAGTCTACCATGTGGAACCTTATCAAAGGCCTTACTGAAATCCATGTAGACTGCATCTACTGCCCTGTCCTAATCAACCTTCCTAGTTACTTCATCAAAGAACTCTAACAAATTTGTGAGACATGATCTCCTACGCACAAAGCCATGCTGACTATTCCTAGTTAAACCCTATCTTTCCGAATGCATGTATATCTTATCTCTCAGAATCTTCTTAAGTAATTTATCTACCACAGATGTTCGGCTTTTCTTTCCAGGTTTTTCTTTGAAGCCCTCCTTGAATAATGGCACAACGTTAGCTACCCTCCAGCCTTCCGAGACCTCACCCATGGCTAACGACAATGCAAAAATATCAGCCAGGGTCCCTGCAATTTCTTCTCTAGCTTCTTGCAGTGTTCTTGGATATATTTCATCAGGACTAGGAAATTTATCCACCTTCATATATTCTAATGCATCCAACACCTCTACTTTGAAGTGGACTGTCCCCAAGATATCACCACTAACTTCCCCAAGTTCCCAAGTCTTCATGTCTTTCTCCATGGTAAATATACAGGAGAAATATTCATTGAGGACCTCACCCATCTCTTGCGGTTCTACACCTACGTGTCCACTTTGGTCCTTGAGGGGTCCTATTTTCTCCTGATTTCCTTTTTCAGTAAACTCCTGTGTCCCCTGTTTACCTCCAGAGATTCCCTTGATCCCAGATGCCTCGACCTGAACCATGCCACCACCTCTTTTCTGGTTAAAGCCTCACTTATCTCTTCATTATGTTTAGAGAAACATTAAGGTCCCCATTGGATAAGAATGGACACTGCAGATAACAAAATGGTACTGATCTTCGATTATTAAAAGAAAGATGTTACGATTTTTCTGCTTTAGGAAAATGTCATCGTCCTGAACATTAAACCAGACCCTTGAAATGTACCACATATAATTTGTTGGAAATGTTATCTTCAGCTTTGTCTTGTGTAACAGGAAGTGATTAGCCAAGTCATTCAATTGAGAAAGTTATTTAATTAGATCACTGATCTGCTGAATGAGCTGCATTATCTGAGGCAGCAACATAGGCATTAGAATTGACTTCAAAACTTCTTTGCTAAGTGGAGGAATATCAGCCAGGTTCCTATTCCTAATCTGTCCAATCTCATACTTACAAGCATGTTTAAAATGTTAAAAAAAAATCATCATACTGACAAACAAAATTACATTTGGAAATTTCAGAACGAGGGCAGCGTGGTGGCTCAGTGGTTAGCACTGCTGCCCCTCAGCGCCAGAGACCCAGGTTCAATTCCATCCTCAGATGACGGTCTGTGTGGAGTTCGCACGTTCTCCCAGTGTCTGTGTGGGTTTCTACCAGGTGCTCTGGTTTTCTCCACAGTCCAAAGATGTGCAAGTTAGGCAGATTGGCTATGCTAAATTGCTGAAAATGTGTTGCTGGAAAAGCGCAGCAGGTCAGGCAGCATCCAGGGAACAGGAGAATCGACGTTTCGGGCATAAGCCCTTCTTCAGGAATGAGGAAAGTGTGTCCAGCAAGCTAAGATAAAAGGTAGGGAGGAGGGACTTGGGGGAGGGGCGTTGGAAATGCGATAGGTGGAAAGAGGTCAAGGTGAGGGTGATCGGTCAGACTGGGGTGGGGGCGGAGAGGTCAGGAAGAAGATTGCAGGTTAGGAAGGCGGTGCTGAGTAACAGATTCTCCTGTTCCCTGGATGCTGCCTGACCTGCTGCGCTGTCCCAGCAACACATTTTCAGC